>NC_066396.1:42429327-42516827 GCF_013377495.2 Cygnus atratus
ACTCTGCCTGACTGCCATGATTTTTCAAACATGATGGAGAGCAGCTTGCTGCCTACATCAGTCAATTCCTTCAGGACCCCGGGATGAACATCATCAGGCCTCATAGACTTGTAGTTGATAAGTTGCATCAGGAGGTCCCAAACATGCTCTTTGCTTACACTGGGAGGGATTCTGCTCCCCCAACCCCTGCCTAGCAGTTCAGGGACACAATAGATATTGGAAGCCTGAGCACCAGTGAGGACCGAGGCAAAGAAGTTGTTAAGTACCTCTGCCTTCTCCTCATGTGTCATTACCTGTTCTCCATCTTCCTTTGTCAGAGGCTCTACACTCTCCCTAGTCTTTCTTTTGTGGCCCAGGTACCTGTAGAACCCTTTCTTGTTATTCTTTGCATCCCTCGCCAATTTAGTTCTGTCAGTGCCTCGGCTTTCCTGATCCCATCCCTGCATATCCAGACAGCATTTCTGTGCTCTTCCCAGGGCACATGGTCCTGTTTCCACTGTCTGTGCATTTCCTTCTTGTGCCTAAGTTTGACCAGCATGTCCTTGTTCAGCCACGCGGGTTTCCTACCTCCCCTGCTTGAATTATTGCATATGGGAATAGAGAGCTCTCGCGCTCCAAGGAAAATATCTTTAAAGAGTTGCCAGCTCTGATCAGATCCTCTGACCCTGAGGACCACATCTCCTGGGATCTCATCTACTAATTCTTTGAACAGATGGAAGTCGGCTCTTCTGAATTTCAGGGTCCTGACTTTGCTCTTAGCCAGGCCTGTATCCCTCAAGATCACAAACTCAGCCACTGCGTGGTCACTGCAACCTAGGCTTCTTCCAGTCTTAACTTCTTTAATGAGCTCTTCCACATAGGTGAGTACCAGGTCCAGTAATGCTTCTCTGGTTGGTCTAATACCTGGACAGGAATTTGTCCTCAGCTGCCCCCAGAAGTCTCCTGGATTGCTTACTTTCTACCATGTGGCTTTCCCAGCAAACATCTGGGTGGTTGAAATCCACATCCCAGGAAGATGAGAGCCTGTGAGTGTGATGCTTCTTGTAGTTGGTGCAAGATGGTGCAAGAAGGCCTCCTCCACAGGTTCACCTTGGTCAGGTTGCTTGTAGTAGGCCCCAACCACAAGATGTCCTTTGTTGGTCAAGTATTTAATTATCTACAGGCTCTCAACCTCTCTTGGCTTTTTCTTAGGGCAAACACTTCACAGTTATTAACATAGAAGGCAACACCTCCCACCCTTCCCTCCGTGCCTATCCCTCCTATAAAGCTTGTAGATCTCCATTCCAATCTTCCAGATGCGTGATTCATCCCACCATGTTTCTGTGATACCAATTATACCATAGTTTTCTAATTGCACTGTGACTTCCAGTGCCTCTTACTTATTTCCCATGATGTGTGCATTGGTGTAGAGGCACTTCAGCTGTGCTAAGTTTGATGTCACATTTTCAGAGGAGTCCTTCCTGATTTCTATGGTAAGATTCACAGGTGTTTCCCTGCTGTTTTCTAAAGTATTGGCATTCAGGTGTTCTTTCGGATCACTTGCAGGTACAACCCCTTCCCCGTTTGAATCTAGTTTAAAGGCCTGCTAATGGGTCCATCCAGCTTGCTACCCAAAATGCTCTTTCCCCACTTGGCCAGGTGCATCCCATCCTGTGTCAGCATGCCCAGTCTCTCAAAAGCATGCCTGAGATCACAGAACCTGAAACCCTGAACATTCGTGTCACATTAGTGGCTGTTCATCAAGCTGAACAGACAAAAAAGAAAATAACGGGCTTAATTTTCAAAGTACATAAATGGTTTGAAAGCCTAAGGCCTGTAAACTTTGAATGTAACTTCATACTCAGAATGCTTGTTGGTGCTTTTGGTGATGACTCTGAGAGCATAGTCATAGCACCCAAAGAACATCAAAACAGGAATCACTGAGCAAATAAAATCCATACTGAGGGATCCAGATAGGGCAGGAAGAAACACTTGCTTGGATTTGGAACCATATGGTTGTGTTTATGTTACTTTATGCTTATGAAAAAATAGAAAGGAAAAAAAAAAGGAGGGAAAAGAAAGAAAAAAGGAAAAAAAGAGAAAATAAAAGAAAAAAACATGCCCAATGTCTCTAGGTTGTATATATTTAACACCCATCTAATATGCTGTATGTTAGTTATTCATTAAAACATGCAAGCACTTCCAGAACTGAATTTCCAGAATTAAGAGAGCACTTGCAAAACTGACATAAAAAATAGAAATGCATCTTTAACACAGTTATGAACAATTTTGTTTAAAAACAGTAAATTGACCAGGCTTATATGCAGTAGCACCACAGAAAAGAAACAAAAGCACAGATTGCAAACCAGCTGTGATTAATTTTTCTTCCTGTTCCCTGAAATGTTCAAATTGTTATCGAGATTCCCGTTAGGAGATATTAAGAGGACCACTCATTTTAAGACTACACAGTCTTTTTATTTTTTTATGATGAGCTACACAGACTTCGGAGGTTATTTAGGTCCACCCTTGTGAACATTGTCTTTAGAGAACTTTTATTAATGAAAAACAGTAAAGCCAACATTATTGTTTTCCTTTTCCTTCCACCCTCGCTTCCAAAACATAACACTTAATTCTAACAACATTACACCTTGATGCAGATGGAAATTATTTGTATTTTCATGCATACACAGAAAAAAAAAAGCCTCTTTTTTTTTTTTTTAATGTTTATCTTCATTGCCATATTTAAAGGATATTGCAAATCCATGTAAAACAGCCACTACCATGTGATCAGAGAAAAAAATGTAGCTAGATGTGAGGAAGAGAAGATGCTGGAGAATATCTGTTTCTCAGAACAGAAAAAATGTGGTCCAAGGGACATTCTAATGTACTGTCCTGAAAAGTTTTTTTTTTTCTTTTCTTTTCTTTTTCCCTACAACTCTTGCAGACCTATCCAGGTGGCATAAATCTCAGTGAAGAATATGGAGGCCTGCACATGGCATAGATCTGTCATGTCATCCTACCATGTGCATGAAGATGTGAAGGCTGAACAGGAAATCATGTCTGCATATCCATATGGTCACAATCTGCCAAATGTAAGGGATGATGTAGCTAACTGGAGGTTGTTAAAAAGGTGACTGTCTCAAGAGCTTATCATTGCCCAGTCCTTCTGTGCAGTTTGAAATGTAAAGAAAGAATGCATATACATCTATATTATTAAAACTAGTAGCCTTTACAGAAGGAGAGGAAATAGGTCATGCTCAAGGTTTTATTTTTACATAAATATCTCTCTAGATATACATTCGACATATTCATGAATATCACGTGAATTAAAGTCAATAATTTTACATAGAACACCACAGTAATTCATGATTGATGGAATATTTAAAATAAAGTGGTAACCTTTTCCTAAGGTGTTTAGGTGACCTAAGAGCCACTTCATTAGCAATATTGAAACTGTACTATATTTAAGTAGATGAATTAAAAATCAGTTGGACGTTCCACACTGTGTTTTTATGCATGAGGCTAGGCATAACTGGGTACTATACAATGAATACGCAGCACTGCTATAATTCAGGATTTTACAGTGCTCAATTTCAGCATTGGAAAGATGTGATCTATTGCAGACACTCAGATGAAATGCTAACCAGCAGATTAAAAATCTACCATCAATGAAGACAAAATATGTAAAGAAAGACTGCTTGTTTTTTTTTTTGTTTTCAGAAAAGATTGTTAAATTTTGTTTTAACAACTCAGTTGTGAACTTTAATAAAAAGATTAAAGTAGAACCATGTTTATAAATGTGAAGAACAAAACTCCAGCCCTTTAGCTGCTGCAGATGGTCATTTGGAATTAGAGCATCTTTTTTAAAGATTTGACAAAATTGAGTTATGTAAATATTTATAAATTACAGAAAAAGCAAGAAGATACCTTCCACATTGTTAGATAATTGGTTATTTAAGCATGTAAAGTATCTGACTTCTCTGTTCCGCCTCTTCCTTCTGACCTGTGTTTTGGAACCACTATTCCTAGTGAAAGTCTGCCTAATGTGTATAAGCTTATACCAAGTGCTAAAAAAATTGCCATTCACCACAGATCCAAATCTACTGTGATTCTTTGTATTCTTTTTCAAAATAATTCTGATTTCTGACTCTGCTACTGTAATGTTTTATATTACGTACTGATAGCCATGTTTTGTTTGGAGTTCTACTTTAGGTTAATGTGCGTGGGGGAGATTTAATCGCATAGAAATGTGGCAAGCATGTTAATGATGAATGGCGGCATGTCCTGGTTTCAGGTAGGACAGAGTTAATGTTCCTCCTAGTAGCTGGCAGGGTGTTATGTTTTGGATTAGGATGAGAAGAGCGCTGATAACATGCTGATGTTTTAATTGTTGTAGAGCAATGCTTACACCAAGCCAAGGACTTTTCAGCTTCTCGCTCTGTCCTGCTAACGAGCAGGCTGGGGGTGCAGCAGGAACTGGGTGGGGACAGACCCAGGACAGCTGACCCAAACTGGCCAAAGGGGTATTCCATACCATCTGACGTCATGCTGAACAATATATAGGGGTGGCTAGCCGGGGTGGGGGGGCTGGCTGCTCGGGGATAGGCTGGGCATCGGTCAACAGGTGGTGAGCAATTGCATTGTGCATCACTTATTTTGTACACATTATTACTATTATTATTATTATTATTATTATTGTTATTATTTTTCCTGTCTTAATAAACTGTCGTTATCTCAACTCACAGGCTTCACTTTCCCGTTTCTCTCCCCCATCCCGGAGAGGGAGGGGGGAGGGTGAGCGAACGGCTGTGTGGTGTTTGGCTGCCAGCCGGGCTAAACCACAACACGGCATTATATAGATATTTTAAATGGGTAGAGCATGGGATTCATGGCTTCCAGTGTTAGCTTCACATAGATGTTATCTGGGGAAGAAGGTTGGAGAAATCAGAGAAGATGTGTGCAGTTACCTAGGTGCAAATGCAATCTACTTTCATTAAGACAAATCTTGACATCACATGATTTGGAGACTTACATCAAAAGTATGGTAATTACATGAAACTTTCTTGGCTTGCAGAGATGAAAACTGGGCACAAAAAGCATATGTATAAAATGTCTTTTCTTCCTGAGTTGAAGTGACCTTGACTACTTTCAGAATTGCCGTTTTTCTGATATTTTCTTTTATAGTGTCTTCCTGAAAGAAGGAATGCAGTACTTTATTTATTTATTTATTTATTTATTTATTTTACAGTATATAAAGACTTCCTTTATGAAGGAGGAACAGTCCTTCAGCTCTATATGCTTGCAGTCCACTGATACCAAGGAAACAAATAGGGAAAACAATATTCCAAAGTCAAGCTGAGGGCATACTAGTTGTGTAGTTGTGTTGTCAGTTCAATAATGGTTGATATAGCTGGGTCTGAGCTAGCCAGTTGACAGAAAGGTGTTTCTTTTTCTTTCTTTTTTTTTTTTTTCTTTTTTCCCACTGGAGCTTTGAGATAAATTTTTGGTTGAGACCTGCTTGTTTGAGACCTGGTCATACGAAAGAGAGGTTTTGATTGATACCTGGTCATGAGAAAGTTGAGGAAGTTGTTCTAAGACCCACTAGAATAGCAGGAGGAGATAAAAACCTAGGATCTTGTTGCCGTTTCTTGTTCCTGGAAACAGCCAAAATGGGTTCTGGGATTCTACCTTTATTAGCATAACTTCTGGACAGAAGCTTGATAATACTGTGTATTGGGCTGATAGAAAATTGTTTTTTCCTAAATGAATTAGTAGAAAAAAAACATACAGATTCTCATGAGGATATGGTTACTGTCAGATCAGAATGCATTTTTTGTTGTTCTTTATGGAAAGAAAATTATTTAGGATTTGACTTTCTCAGGGGAAAAGGTCTAATGTGAGTAATTACTGCCTGGTCAGCTCTAATACTTAGGAACCGCTGAAACAGCTATGATCCATGATACAGTCTTGCGTTTGGATATTTCCTGTTGGTTTATAGCTTGCAGTCCTTACTGCCATTTCTGAGTTTCACTGAGCAACCACTATTTATTCTTTGCAAATCCAATTGGAAATCCCTCTTAATTGGGGGGGAGGGGGGGGGGTGGGGAGTGAACAAATGAGAATCAAACGGGGGGAGGGGAAAGGAAAACCCTTAACAATTCATGAAGTTGGTAGTAAATCTAGCTGACAGAAGATAAACTTCTCCAGCACCGAGGCAATGAAAGTGGTGTTGATCTATATAGCTGCAGATGTGGCTCCAGGGTACAATCTGTCCAGCTGCTCAATATCAGCACTGCCACATGGGCACTGCAAAAGGGAAGATAAATAATAAACCTCTTAGTCAAAGAGATAAATACAATTGGCTGCTGCTAGTTTTCACAACAAAAGCCTGCTGGTTCCCATTGTTAGCGAGTGAGGGTTCTTCTGTGCGGTATCTGCTAAGTACAAAGGAAAGAAGAATATGGAGTTCTTTTATAAACTATCTTAAGCTAGGCAAACAAGCAAATATTCTGGAATCTTCTAGCATGTGATTAGTTATGACAAAAGATATCCTAAAATTTAAGGCTATGCAGGGAATTTATAATTCTAAGAGTCCAGTGGTTAACTCCACTGAACCTGGCATTGATGAAAGCAGTTTATCCGGACTGAACGTTATCTATTTTTATGAGCCTAACAATCTCATGTGCTGGTCCACCAAATCCAGAAAGTCAAAGGAGATGAGTTGCTTGTCTTGCCTTTTCGTAATACTATGAATAAAACATTAATTTGGTGGAAGTCAGTGAAATTATTTCAGTTACAAAACCTGAAGCACATGAGAGAAGAATCAGGTGCAGGCAATGTATTTCATGGACATGTGTTAATTAAAGAACAGATGAGCCCAGCCACCACAAGGTAACCACAGGGTGTCTTAAAAATATATGTGGCCAAACTACATAATCTGGATCCTACCGCTCCAAGTAGCTGTTCTGCAGAAGTGCAAAAAGCTTAAACCCATTCATTAAATCCCAGATTCATTAATGTAAATTTCATACTCCCCAGAAAACAGTTGCTATTTTGCCATTTATCCCTCTATATCTTTTAATGAGAAAAAAAAAAAAAAGTTTCATATTTTGAAAGAATTTCTTGCATTTGAAAAATCTTCAGTTCCTGTGATCCTTAACATGTCGTCACTGACAATCTCTCTTTGCTGGTTAATAGGAAATCACATTTGATGGATTAGTGAGGTTCAACTAAATAATATTACAATGTTTCCCCCTTAATTTTTTCTTGGACCAAATGATTGAAAAACTACTTATGTAAACTTATCAAGAAGTCTGAGTGAAGTCTTTAAAAACTGAATAATATAATGAAATCCTCTGTCAGGCAGGTGGAAGGATACTATCTGCAGGACTGTGTTTTCTGATGCCATCCAGTGAGATAATGAATCTATGTCTATGGAAATTGATTCATTAATATTTCATTGAGTAGGCTTCAGTACAATTCATGAACTGCCCCTAGAAATTCAATAAGTGAATTCAATGAGTTACACAGCTTAACAAATCTGGAGCAAAAAGTAAAAATACTATGAGTTGGTAATTATCAATGGAATTTGCTGTGCGAAGTGAGCCCTGGCAACAGTATTTTGCTGCATTTTTTATCTTCAGAAAAGTCTAAACAAAACAACTCCAAACCTTCATGAACATGTGGACCCAAAGAGTAATGTTAAAGAAATATTGAACCGGATATGGTCTTTAAACAAAAACTTACCTCTTAGTGCTTTGATTTGTTTGAAATTAGAGCATGAGCTGTATTTGCATTTTTCAGTGGTAATTATCTTTATAATGAACTCCTGCTACACAACACCTAAGTCTTGGCAGGTGCAATTGCAGAACCCAAAGCTCACGTTGTAACACAAATCTCACTAATCTATCTCTATTTGAGAGTCTGTGGGAAAGAAAAGTTTTACCCAGCAGCACACAATGAAGCTTGTTATTTTGCTACATTTTGTGCAATCAAAGGATGTGGGACAGATGTGAACATTTAAGCAATCTTGGAAGAAAACATAACCATTGAACATTGCACATAGCTGAGGCTTTGGGTCAGAAACACATTCATGCCAGTAGCTCAATTCACCATACAGAATTGGCATCAAAGAAGATGATTAGGAAAACAGATTCAAATTACCTTGTCTACTAAATAATTGGTCCTTGAGTGTCCCTAAAAAAGGAACCTATAAATAATTTTAGTTTCATTTTGTATCAGTGTCTCCAAGACCATGTCTAACTAACCTGTATTGATGTCTTTTAATTAAACCATGCTTGATATGCTTACACTGCAGTGGCGCATACTGAGTGTGCATGCTAGACATTCCAGATAAAGTAATTATGCTATTTGTCACTGTCATGATTAATGTGTGACAGCTGTTATGACAGCTGTGCCACTGTTTTGTCACAACACTATGTTCATCCATAACAAAATTAGGTGTTTTTCTTGAACGTACACAGTTGCTGCTATTTCCCTAAGAAGTCAACAATGAAGAAAACTGAGAAGGAATATTAAATGATCTCTGTGACAAATAAGAGAAATGACATCTTTATTTATTTTTTTAATGATGATATAGCTTGTCTGCATTGGAAACACAGATAGCTCACCTTTAGCAAACAAGCTGTCACACAGAGCCAATCCACCACTAATCTAGCTAACAAGGTCTTTGTATGTGAAGGGATTGCTTCATAATTTGAATTTACCTTGTCAGGCAAGGCTTTAGATGTTACCTAAATTAGCATTGGCTGTAACTTTTCTGTCTGTCAACATGGTGGTGGGGGGAGGTTGGGAGAAAAGCAAAGGCTATATATAATGAAGCTAAAGAGCCACATCTTGTTCTCCTTGAGTAGCCAGTCAAGCGAAACAAAATAAATAACACTCTGTGCATTTGTCCCATCTTTTTCTCTGGCACATGCACACCTCTACTTGTTTTAAGCTAACTGAAATCTAACTCCAAAAAGAGCCTTATATCATCTAATTAAATATTACTATTAATGTTACCTAAGATAATTTTTATCAAGTTTTGAGACCAGATTGTAGTGATCATTTAAGAAACCGATGTGAAGAGACAGATGGCTACAATAAAGCACTGTTTCGTTATCCTATACGTTTTGGTGATATGCCTATTTTGCATGTTCTTAAAGTGTAAAAGAATGCACCTTAGCTTCTGTTCACTGTGAAAAATAAGCAGTGAAATGTGAGCCTTAAAGTAGGAAAGTATATATATTTCCAAACATGCAGATTTATACTGAAAAGAACACATATAAGACCTTTTTTTTTTTTCTGATAAACTCATTTAGAAATGATAAACTCCTGTTTTAATTCTACCTTATTTTCTCCATAATTTAGTTTAGATTGGATACATGCAATACATTTTACTGCCCTAACCTTCTCTCAGATGGAGAGGAAGAGTATTCTTGTTATTCATTATATTTTATCCCATGGCTAAGATAAAAGAAACTAACTCAATTACTATGCCTAATAGATATTTTATGTCAAATATCATGAATACTATATACTGTGTTTTCCAGTTCAGTACTTACCTCTGAGCCAAAACGGTCTGCTTGTACCAAAATGTAAAAATGAAATTTTATTCCTAATTGGTGAGAAATGATGCAACAGGGAATTTCTAATTCATCCCAAGTAAATATTCATTAGAGTGTCACTTTCTTTCCAATGATCATTTCAGGACTATGCAAAGAATCTCTTTTGTATCTTCTGGAAATAAATATCCTCAGTAGTGGATATATGTAGAGTAGGTACATATTCACAAGTTGAAAGACTTAACTTATATAATTGTATAAATACATTAAATGAGAAAATGTTTGTGTTAATATATCTGAAGTTTTAAATACCTTTTTTTTTTTTGGAAATGTGTGTGAGATCATTGTAACATATTTGCAACACTGGTCCTATATACTGTGAAATATGATGGATACGTACCATAGGTAAAAAAAATTAAAAATCAAAAAACAAGTTGGTGGATAATCCTAGATTCATATACATTATATCCAGTGTTTTCAAAAGCTACATCTACCTGAACAAAAACGCTTTTCACAGTGAAAAATTCCACCTTTAAACATAGCCTGAAGCACAGACAGACAGAGTATACCTATTATTGAGGGGAATCTACTACTTTTTAGTTTCAGTTACTCAGTAAACAGATTATTTTGGAGTATTTCTTCCTGTAATTCTCTAAAGAAAACACCTTTTCCTTTAATTTTCCTTTATCTCCGTTCCTTTAATTTCCTTCTAAGTCTGGATTAGAAATTTTCTTTTCACATGAGAATTGCCAGCAGTTGATGACAAAGAGTGGTTTTGCACAGCTTGAAGAAAGAAATCAAGATGCTTCTGGATTACTCTGATTTGAAATCTTACTGCTTTTGCATGAGTGTGTCCCTGTCTAGTTCAAAAATAATACAGTAAACCATCCTTCTTCTGAAACTTTCTGTATACTTCTAACTTACCCAGGGTTTATGCAATGTTAGTGTGTAAAGAAATGAGTCTATGTGCAAGAGAAATAAAATATTTTGTTTTGGATAATGTTAAGTGCCATACTACTTACTCTGGTTCAGCAGTAGTTTTTATTATGTTAGAAAAATTTGTATATGATGCATCATTTGGTGATGAGCATTTCTCCATCTACTTGCTGTCTGTGCTTTATGAAGATAGATGTATGTAGCCTCTCCTGAAAGATCTATTGTAATGATTATCTTGATCAATCTCTTTCACAAATGCATGCAACAACATTGTTTATCATGAAGACTACATGTAGAAACATCTATAAATATGTTCATGTGCACATAATTAGGAATAAAGAATATAAAACTTAATTACAGACTGTTTTGGAGCTCTGCACCCATATAAGGGGTCTTTGAAAGCTTCACAACTAATTTCCAAGTATGTTCAATTTACTAGTGTTATTCTGTCACAAAGGCAGAAGGATTAACAGGGACATACTGCATTTGAAGGAAGTAATGTATTTGCATAAGATGAGTCAACAATCGAAGTAAAAGGCCTATTTCTAGTGACATTTTAAAGTAACATTTGAATTTTTATTTTCTATGTTGTCAAGTATTGCTACAAAATGTTTGCAAATCCAGGTTCTGCCAGCATTTGTGACTGATTTGTTTCAAATGTTTGATTTTCTTCTGAATCATCCTTTTATGTTACATGGGTGAAAGGAATGTAACACCCTACTTATCTATAAGACAACTTTCCCCTATTTCTCTTCAGCTTGCAAACAGTCCTACACAGCAAGAAGACCCAGGTTAGTCATTAATATGCAGTGCTTATCTGCTGTTCAGACAAACTTAGAAAAACATCCATAACCAGAATAGAAAGACTGCTTCTTTGGTAACCAAGTAGGCCAGCTTCCACAAATTCATTTGTTTTTGACTGGAAATGGATTTTAACTTGCAAACACAACCTCTGATTATTAGATAATGATTACCCAACTTTCTAAAATAATACAGATTAATATGATCTCTGCTGCCATATTTTAACTGCTATATCCATTCTACTGTCTGGCTAAATGTAAGTAAATGAAAAAAAATCTCGTTATTTACTGTGTAGGGCAGGCAACTAAATCAGACTCAAAACCGCAACCCAAAACAACAGAAAGTGTTGTAGATTTACAGGGTATAACAAAGCTACTACTAATAAAAACAAACAACCAAAAAAAAATATTATTTCAAAAACACATTTTATTTCATCGGATGCATCTATAACGTAAGAATAACTGTTACGAGTTCAGACAGGATAGGCTCATATATTCATGTTGCAATACACTAGTGTTTTGGGTTAGCTGATAGCTGGCACTTATGCTGTGAAACAAACTCAAAACAGACTGAAGAGCTGGAGTAGAGGTAGATACCACATGTTGTTTTCCTACAGGTCATGGGAAATGGCAGCACAAGAGAGAGGCCCTTAGCGAATGTGTCATAGCACACTGATCATGCAGAGGAGGAAACTCATCCTCATGTCCACGATTGTTAATGAAGAAATTACCGTTTCCTGATCTCACACCTGCTTGAAGCTTTGTTGTACAGCAGTCCTGGACATTCATAATATCCCTTGTTAAGGTCAAAGAAAGGGGGCATGGAAGGGAGAGTGTCTTGTTTTGTTTTTAATAGAGATATTTTTCTTTTACATTTCAGCCAGACTTGAGTTAGTTTTCTAGAATACGATAAAGTGTGAGGATTCAAATACAGAGTGACCTTCCCCATGATCACATTGACTGTTCCTGATCCGGTGATTAAACATGGAGACTTCCTGACGATGTTGTCCTTGCCCAGCTATCACTTCAGACAGAAAACCTAATTATTTTCAGCTGGCTCACTTGTGAAGAGGCAGCCTTATTTTGTTACCTTGAGGGTTTAACTTTAAAAGGCAAGGCCACAGATTATGCTACTGAGAATGCCTAGTCTGTTACCAAGGTTGATGAAAATGTGCTAGAAGCAAATGTGAAAATTTTCTGGTTTATATATTCTACTAAGTATGTCCCCTTTTTGAAGATTATAACTCTGATGTTCTCTACTGTTCATATTGTGATTTTTTTTCCTTTTTTTTTTTCTTAAATATGTTAGCTGAAGTTAGCCATGCTAACATTGTATAGTATGCTTATATTTTCTCACTTTAATCAGGATGTTATATATGCTAAATTCTGATATTGTGAATAGGAGTATACTAGTCCTTTATGTTATGTTTAATTCAGAAAAGTAAGGCATATCTGACACAGACAAAATTCTTGCTTAATACAGGCAGCCTTCTAGATCTCCATCTAGATCCTGTTTATTTCCATGATATGGCACTATGCTATACAGATGTTCCAAAAGTGACTGAAAAAGAAAATGGAAAGGAAAAAAAAAATAAAGAGAGAGAGAAAAGAGAGTGAGTAAAAAATTGTTAAGGAATTTCATTATTTTAATTATATATTTAATTATTTTTAAACAAATTACTCAACATTTGAATCAGCCTCTGATCTTTCACTGCATGTATTCTCTGCTCTAAATTTGTCAGAGTTACAGATGGAAGTTATGTGCATAAAACTATATTAACTGTCTACATTTTATTGCATCAGTAGAATATGTGATATGACCAAAGTCTTTATAGTTTCTCACATTCTGTACTATATTGAAAATACATTTGACAGATGTTGGCTGTGAGATGACCACCCATATCTTAGTTGAAAAGAACACAAATAACCTTCTGCAAGGACATGATACCCTTGCTGGCCTTTCTCTGGTATCCAGGTTTTGAAAGCCAAAACTAAGTGAAACTCAGAGACCACAGAGTAATATCTAGGATTTTCTATTCCTGTAAAATCATGAAAGTAAGATCTTTTGAAAGATGGCTCTTCTGTTTTGAAGAAATATATATACGCAGATATAGAAATTTATATGTGTAGGAATGTATATTTATATACTTAGATACCCGCACCTGATATACTCCTATCTATTTTATGTTTACGTATGCATACATATATATTTAGTAATTTTAAATAAACTGCTTGCTAAATGAATAAAGCTTATAAAGGAACTTTGAATCTAGTAAACAAAATTACTGTTTCTTTATTCCTCAAAGCAAATAGCATTTATTTCTTCTATACTGTGCAATGCTCCTTGGGTAAAGCTGAAGGAGCACACTAGACAGCTATTAAAGTGTGTCTGGAGTTCCACAAAACACAGATCTAATCACAGAGCTGGAGCTGCTAAAAGTGATAGAGTATCTTAGGCTGTAAATACCTAATCATTTATATTTATATTAAAGACTATGAAAAGAGCAAGATCAAATCTACAGCCAGTAGTTCAGAGCAACCACATTGATTTTAGTGCTGAAGCACATCTGATTTTGCATGTCATTCTCAAAATAATAACCAAAGTCTAAGTACTGCTGCTATTAATTTAGTTCCAAATTCAAAAGCAGCTCTATTACTGTTGTTAATATAATCAATTTCTACTAGATTCCTGACTGTGATAAGCAGTGATATCTTGATGACTGGCAATGAAAAGCAAGTGTTACTTACAAGACTGTTGCTTTCATATCCTGCTTACAGTACCCAAAATATTTTTGGGTCTATTAATCCAGCATTTTTTTCCTAAACACCATGGCACAATATATCCAGCAATCAGCATTTCTCATTTTGTAAATGAGAACAGAATGTTCTCTCCCCAGAAAAATCTTTAAGACTATTAATAATTCCTGTGGAATAACGCTTGTGCATCAGGAGTAGTTTGTACCATGCTTTTTCTTTTTTTTTTTTTTTTTTGTGCGTGTGCATATGTTTGTGCTTCTTGGCAGTGGGGTAGTGTAAGAGTATGTAGAAGGAGAGTGCTTCTTTAATGGCACCTGGTCAAGGACCTTTTTCCAAGGCAGCAAGGGATCATAAGAAAGGGAGGCAACAGCGAGAACCAAGTCCGGTCAGTCACATTAATTGATGAACATGTGAGAATGTGGGCATGTTTATTCCAGCACAATCACAAGAACCAAACCTCCCAGTCACACTAATTGGTGGGCTAGCAAGCTATGGATGCCTATTCTAGGAGGGATGAACCTGCAACTGATAAACTTGTGAACTATGGGGTTGGACTATGAGGGTGCAGAAACTTCAGAGCTCTGCAAATCTATGGAGATGTGCAGAAGGCAGGGGGAGCAGGAGGCAGAAAGAGCTGGGGCAAGTAGGAAATGGACCATATAAAACAGGACTAGTCAGTACACTTGTCTGGCCAAGCCCTGTGCCTCATTACTGCAGTCTGCATCATCATCCTATATTTTCTCTCATTAAATCTTTTCTGAGCTATCTCTCTGTGTATTTCCACTCTCTCTCCTGTGTTTGTGTGTGCTGCAAGGACTACTTGCCAGCTACTGGCAAAACCTAGATGTAGGTGAATGAACCTCAGTGCCAGCTACTGGGGTCAGATTGGGGAGTGGGCACCTCAGCCTGTGGTGTCAGCTATTGGAGCAAGTGCAGTGGTCTTAGCACCAGTTGAAGGTGGTACCTATGTGTATGTGAGCAGAACCGATGCCAGGTACTGGATTCAGGCTGGGGGTGTAGGCACACTGCAGACTGTAATGCCAGCTGCTGGAACAAGTGAGGGTTCCAGAATCAGTAGTTGGAGGAGCCATAGCTCTCTGGATCTGAAAGGGTCTTACAGACTTCTAAATCTGAGTGCTAGCTACTGGGGAACTGGCATGAGTGAACTGGGTGCTAGCCTGCTTTATTCAGGCCAGGAACTCTCCTGCCAGCTGCTAGAGGAGGTGGGGTTCCCTACTCCCAGCCATGGGACAGGAGCAATGTGTGTTCCCAAAACAGCTACTGCAGGGGAACAGCATGAGTGAGGTAAGTGTGAGCTCTGCATTGGCAGCCGGAATGGGGTGGATATAGTGTGCCTGAGGTATGGGTGTGTGAATGAGTGTGTTTGCTGAGAACTTCAAGCTGTACCAGATGGTGAGTAGGTAACCTGTGAAGCAGGTATGACGTCCTGGGACCCAGGCAGGGTTGCTGTGCAGACGGAGGTGCCAGGTACATGGAGGTTCCAGGAATGTGCATGTGCTTGTGAACCTGGAGAATGCTGTGTGTGTGTGCCTGCACCAGTGAGCTGCTATCTCTACTAGCCAGAGAGGAGGAAGGGTTCTTGGCTTTCTCTGTCTGTTTTACCTGAGTTCTGTGTATAAGTGCTGCTGAAGGCAGCCTGTGGCTGGTCATATCAGTGTCCTGCCTCTGTCTGCACGTGTCAGTGTGTCTCTGGTGTACATGCTCAGCTTTGCTGTGGGCTGAATGTACAAAGGGGAAAGTGGCAGGCATGTTCCCCAGACTGGACAGAGACCCCTAGTCCCCAGGCACTGGGCTGGGCCCCAGCAGCTGGGAAGGAGCAGTCCTGAGCCAGAGCAGGTGGAGGAAGCAGCAGCATGCTTGTCACTCTTACCTCACTTAACAGTCACGGTATGTGGCACCACATCAGGATAATTTGTTGAAGGCTGCCAGTCAGAAACTGGTGTCAGTCAAATCCAAGTCAATGTCAGGACTTATGCAACAGTTGCTTTCAAGTTTGCTTTAATACCTGGGGTTTGTGTTACTGATATTAAACAAAAATTCTTTGCAATGAATTTTAAATGAAGCAAAAGCTCTCACCAGAGATTTGTTAAAAGCAGACTAACAGTTGTTCTCTTTTTTCCCCCCCTCCTTTTTCGTAGAAGAGCTTTAAATTATATATTAACTAAAAAGGTAAACAGAATAAAATGGGTAATTAAATATTAATGGACAATGTAGTGGAATTGTCCTGTGCAGCACTTAAAACGGCCTGAATGATTGAGCTGTGAATTGCTCTCCCTCAGGTATTGAAAAATTCATCAGCACTATTTAATAAATGTTCGTATTCGTAGCCACTCATGTTTACACTACAGCACTTCCAGTAGAGTGCTTACTAAAGAAAACATTTTAATGGAAGGTGAACTTTCCTGTACAGTGAGTCACCTTAAATTATACAGACTATGCAGCAGAGGAGACAGAGAAATCTCTGAACTGACAAATGAGAAGTCTGCATAACTTAAGAGCATCTTTTGTTAAGGAGAGCTGCCCATGGATGGTAAAGGGCTTTCTGGATCCAAAGCTATTTTGAAGCTTTTAAAAATTCATCTTGTTTGCATTTTAGAAATATTTAACCTTTCCTGTCTGCGTGAAGTTTTCATCTGGGATGACATAGGCTAAGGATATAATTATTACTGCAAAGTCACCTGCCTGATGTAGAGGAAGGAAAGTAGTGGTAAAACAAAATTACATCACAAATCAATCAGATGTTGAACTTCTTCTCCAGATAACACTCTGTCAACTCAATTTGCATATATACCATATTAACGCTATTAAAATATTCATTAGCATATTTACTACATTAACTAATGAATTCACACCAAAACCATAGAAAATAAACAACATCAACAACAACAAATCCTGAACATTTACTGTATTAATATGGAAACTAAATAATAAGAGTGTCTCTGCATGATATAAGGAATTTTTGCCTCGCTGTGATTCAGAGATCACCCCAGCCTGGAGGCAACACGCTGCAATTAAGTCCTCTCTTCCACCCTTGCCTAAAATTCTCCCACTGCTTTTGCATGTTAGGCATGGGGTGGGGTGGGGTGCGGTGGGGAGGTGTGGGGGGAAGAAAGCAACAGGGTTTCTGTTTTCTAGAGGGTGGTGGAATCATGCTCCTAAAAATCCAATGACTGTTATACTGTTATATAATCTGCCTTTCTGTCCCCTGTTTCAGGGGAGTGGGTTTTTGAATTTTTGTGGTATATGTTGTTTCTTGCATTAGTGTGTTCAAGTCTGCAGCTTAGGGGAATGGTGGGACTGTTCGTACTATGCAGGCAGAGCATTAGCTGTAAAGAACTGTATCTTTGCCTGTCTTATTAAGTTATTAATACAGCAGAGTTCCCTTCTGACCTTTGTGAATCTTTGATCCTGCTCATTAATTCCCCTCAGCAATAGCGTATCCCATGACAATCCAGTGTGGTACACACTGGCTGCTCTAGACATATGCTAGAGAATGTTTGACCAAAAGTTTTGGTTCCAAACAAAAATGTCTTGATTGTGCTGTGCAGGTTCATGTGGTAGCTTCACTGATATTGCTGTAGCAGATGGCTGAAGTTTAGAGTAAAGCAGAAGCATCTGTTAGGCTAGGAGGCTATTTGCAAAACAGCAGTAGCAATATTTGCTATGAAAGGAGGATATTCCAAGTTGTAGGGAAGAAAGAAAAAAACTTTTCGGGTCAAAGTTCTACCTGGTGGAGCTAAGTTAGACACAAAGGACATGTCATCTCTCTCTATTGCTGTCACAGGTATCAATACACAAACCAGCAAAGAAGTAGGTGTTGTTTTCAACCACCATTTGAATGTGATAGAAGTTGAAAATATTTATAAATTTGAGAAAATATAATTTATTATTTGCCAATCTCATAACTGGCTAAAATGTAGAACGTTTAAACACTGTACTCATACATCTTTTTCAAATAATCAAGACCAGTGTCAGAGTGCTTTAAAAAAACTCTTACATAGAAAAATATTGTCAAAATGGAGGAAGCCAGGCACATTTTGCCCAGGAGTTAAGAAAGGCTGATTGACAGGGCTTTAAGCCAGATTTGAAAGGGGAAAGGGATGAAACCAGTCTCACCAGTGAAAAGCTATATATGACTGTATGATAATTTTTGAGGAACTGCATGCTGGTGAGGCCCTTCAGACTGACCCACAAGGGTCTGAATTGAATGAAAAACATCTGAAGTGTCCCTGTACATACACTTAGTGGGGCTCGGTGAGGTTAACTTGTAGTTGCAGAAGCTATAACATTGTGTTGACAGAGGACAGGACTTCCCAAGGCTTTCTAGTGAGTAGAAGGTCCTTTCATTTACAAATATAAATTATAGAAGACAGGCTGTCCATCATATGATAAGTACCAAATAAGCTGACAGTAGATGAAAGTCAGAAAAACAGTGTGTATGCCTTGGCATGTTCCCTAAATCTGGATGCAAGTTAATAGCAGAGGAATAAAGATAGTGGTGATTCTGATTTTACAGAGTGAAACTACAGACAGAGGATTCCAGGACCCTTGTCATTTTGTGTGTTTTCTAAACCAAATAGTTACATGTGTTTAGTAGGGTTAAGAGCATAACTTTGCAGAAGAGTGTTCTTGACTGTCATTAGCTAAATTTTGCTATAGATACACAAAAGTTTTTCCGATTTCTTATTTTCATCAATACATATTTCCTAATGGGTGGTTTTGTGTGTCAGGCTGTTATCAGGCTTGTTTAAATTGGATTTATTTTTGGTTATGTCAGTTCAGTCCTTATCTGAAATGAACATGATTTAAAGTTATATAAATGTTTCTAAGTGTAAAAGATTAAATGATTCTTTTTTTTTTAAACTTAAATTTAATTGACCTGATGTAGCACAGTAATATAAAATGGCTCTAGATAACCTATATAGTTATAGGAACAAAACAAAACAAAAACAAACACCAAACATTACAACGGCAAGAGATTAAAACTTCAGAGTGAAACCTTCTCTTGTGTAATGAAATGAGCCAGCAGTGTGCCCAGGTGGCCAAGAAGGCCAATGGCATCCTGGCCTGCATCAAAAATAGTGCAGCCAACAGGACTAGGAAAGTGATCTGTACATGGCACTGGTGAGACCATACCTTGAGTACTATGTTCAGTTTTGAGTCCCTCACTACAAGAAGGATATTGAGATGCTTGAGCTTGTGCAAAGAACAATGAAGCTACTGAAGAGACTAAAAAAACTTACGAGGAATGATAGAGGGAATTGGAGTTGTTTATTCTGGAGTAAAGGAGACTTAGAGGAGGCCTCATTGTTATCTACAACCACATGAAAGGAGGTTGCAGTGAGGAGGATATCAGTCTCTTTTCTCAGGTGATAAGTGATAGAACACAAGGAAAAAGTCTCAAGTTGAACCAGAGGTTTAGATTGGACATTAGGAAGAATTTCTTCATGTAAAGGGTGGTCAAACATTGGAATGGGCTGCTCAGGGAAGTGGTGGAGTTGCCATCCCTGGAGGTATTTAAGAGACATGGATGTGGCACTAAAGGTCACAAGTTAGTGATGGGACTCAGTAGGTCAGGCTGACAGTAGGACATGTTGATCTTAAAGGTCTTTTCCAAGCTCGATGATTCTGTTTCCATGAAATACCTGCAGAGTGCTCATTCAACAGGAAACACACAACATTCAAAATTTTGTAGACACTTTCAAGCTCTTCCTTTCCTGTCCCTCCACATCCACATCCACATCTAAAAACTACTTAAAATGCTTGCTCTTTATGAAATTTGGTTAAGCAAGTTGAAGTATCTGAGACAAAGCTTATTTTCCAAGCTAGACAGCTGACACATCAAGGGACTAAATAATTTCACATCACATTTCATGAGTTTGCATATAACATTTTATGATCAGTACCACGAGGACTTGGGAAGAGGATGGTAAAAAATAAATTTGAACTAAAAATTTCTAAAAAAAAGAAAATAAACTTGTTAAAGATATTTAGTATTTAGTTTTCCTCATATGTGCATGGGGAAAAACAAACAAACAAATAAACAAAAGGAGGTCTAATTCAGGAAGTATGGTAAATCATGCCATTACTGCATTTATTTTATTTGTAGCTAACAAGAGGGATATAGATTTTCGCTTTGCTCCTCAGCTGGCATTTGCTGAGGTTGGGAAGGATTCTTGTTCCTGTTTTATTTGGAGTTAATGTAAATCAAATATTTGATAAGCATCCTGCTCTATTTAACCCACTTGCAATACTGGAAAAGAAATGTTGCTGTCTATCTCTGGAAGGCTGGAAAGAGGAAAGAGTACTTCTTTTTATTAGAAAGAGGATTGGGAGGAATTAATATCTGCCACTGACAAGAAAATCAGAGCTGCTAAATCTTTAGTGGAAAAGGATTTTAAGAAAAAGGATATTCCCGGGAGAAACAACATCCTTGATTTTCTGGCTGCCCACCTGGAAAACTCCTATCACTAGGTAGAGAGATATTGGCAGGAATTTTCCAGCCTTGAGGTGAGAGATAGTGAGAGACTGAATCATTTCAATCAATCTTTTTTCTTTTCACCTTCTCAGGATTAGGCTGCTTGGTTCAGGCCCAAGAGTTTTTATGGGATGCTCTTGCAAGCTTCACTTTCACCTCAAGAGCAGTGGTTTTAATTTTTTATGTTTTTTTTTTTTTTTTCCCTCATGAAAAATCTCTTCTGCTTCCTCCCAGAAAAGTAAGTTTTTCCACAGAAAATATTCATTTGGGTTGAGCCTTCTAGAAAGGACTTGGGCAGTTCTGTTTTAGTGTTCTTGTGATATGGAAAACTGTAAGCACACAGCAATTCGTTACCCCTCTCAGAAGTAAAATGCAAGCAGAATTATAGGGAAATTTCAAATACTTGAATTACTAGTGGAAAAACTGCATTTTAAATCAAGCTGCTTCAATTTTTATTGATGAAATAACAGACTACTTTTGCTACCAATTCAAGTGTATGTGGTATCTGAGAGAAGTATTGACTCAAAAATAGGAAGCACTCAAGGTACATAATGATCTCTGGCTGACTGTCTTCTCCTAAGTACTATGAAACCATAACCCCTTCTTGAGACCTCTAGTCACTCTTCATTCTTTCCAAGCTCTAGTAGAGAAAAGCGCAGTTGGTTTAGTTCAGAATCTTCCTATGTAACTTTACCCTGATACATTTTATGAGACTCTTCCCGCTTCTTAGTCCTTCATTTATTGAGCATCAGACATCATCTCACTCTCCTTTATATATCACTCTTGGCATATGAATTGTTTTCTCTGGAGAACAGATAATAAGGAGAAATGTATTTGTAAGTCTCAATCTCATTGTGGTTCTCTGCTGAAAACTTCTCTTTTCCTGTATCTCTTAATTCCTCTCCTTCTCTGCTGTGCATTATTAACATTGTCCCTAAATTATTTACTGTAGCTCTGTAAAATGTCATTAGTGAGAGCCATTTCAGTCCTGAGGAGAGGTAAAAACTAGCTTGCAGAGCACTGAAGGAAAGAGAGAGAAGAAGAAGAAACAGGCTAAAGAAAGTGGTTGTTGTTGTTGTTGTTTTGAAGAGAGTTAGAAGTTAGAAGCTTGACCAAATATTCAGAGACAGGGGAGAGGTCAAGAAAAAGCACTGAATTGCAGACAACAGTCCTAAAGAGAGGCTGAGGATGATGGAGGCAACTGGCATTAGGGATGAAAATGACAGAATTATATTAACTTGAATGAAGCACTGATGTTAAAGACCACTACAAAATACAGAGTGAGTGTTGTTGGATGAAGAAGGAGATGAAATTGTTCAACACAGCAGAAAAGTCATGCAGGGCCATCTGAGAAAGGGAGATATTAAGCAAATGAAACTTTTGAAAGGGTTGCTAGGCATTGGAATAGGCTGCCCAGGGAAGTGGTTGAGTCACCATCCCTGGATATCTTTAAAAGACGTTTAGATGTGGAGCTTAGTGATATGGTTTAGTGGAGGACCTGTTAGTGTTAGGTCAGAGGTTGGACTCGGTGATCTTAGAGGTCTCTTCCAACCTACATGATTCTGTGATTCTGTGAATAACATTGTTTTAGTTTTAATACATTGTTTTAGTTTTAATACATAGACAGATCTTTGTTAGAGGAAAGATGATGTAATAGCTTGAAACCCAATATTCATAGGTGTCCCATGAGGGAGGAGAAATGAACCTTTTTGGCAGAGCAGAGCTTTGGAAAAGAACAAAGGAAAAAAGTTCATAAGAGAAAGATGAAAAACTGATTGTGATAACTTCTTCAGTGAAACTCTAAGATGCAGTTCTGATACTAGAGAGAAGCCATAGGAAAAGAAAATGCATTGAAATGCAATGATACTGAGACAATAAAATGGGTAGTAATCTTAAAACTACAATTGTAATTGGTGAAAGAAATGGAAAGGGGGTAAATAAGCGATGAAAAAAAAAATCCTCTTAAGAACATGGAAATATCTGAAAAACAGTGAAACTTCATGTGCTTTTTCCTCAGGTAACTTGTTTTCTGCTAGGATTTTATGTCACCTTAACTTTGTTATCCTTTATTTTGCTTTTCAGTGGTATCTTCTACAAAACTATTATAATGACATGGTCTTTATCTGAAAAAGTTTTGGTTTTCACTTTGGAGATTTTTCTATAAATATTAGACCATAATGCAAAAACAATGGAGATACTTAGCGTCTTTTTTCCATGTACTAGCAGAGAGTATCTCTAAAGCAGACATTGGATCTTCAGGTTAAGACATGAAAAGGTATGTTTTTCCAAGCTTTATGCAAGTATAAATTGCACAAATCCATTTATTCACTAATGGGGTTTATTCTTAGCTCCCTGTACACAGCTTTGTTAAATTACTTACAAATGACCATCCCATAAAATTCGGGCCACTCCTGTGAGATAACTCAAAATTTTAGTTGTGTGTGTGTGTGTTTATTTCTTTTTCATCATCATGTAATTAATACTTAGATAAGTAACACATTTAGATTGCAAGAAACTATTCATGTCAAAACATGGCCTGCTTTAAAGTGACACATTCAGTGAATCTTTGTTAAACTGCAGCAGTCTAATCCTTTTTGCCGTCCTCTGGAAGGTTCGCCATGGAACTTAATATAGTACTTGTATTGGATTATCCCTTAGAATTGCAGATTGAGAGGCTGCTGTGTTGGGAATGGAAAATTAAAGACAGAGAATCTAAACATGTAGCATGGATTCTTATGATTAACATAGGCTGAGTTTAACAGACCACATTTGATCTGTATTTAAAAACAAAAGAACAGCAACAAAACCATCAAAGAACTATAAATAATTTTATCAAAGTTATTTAGAACATAGCCATAGAAAACACAGAGAAGTACAATCTATTTGCTGTAACGACCATTTTGGCCCCCAAGATGGAATCCTTCATGTAGATATCTGCATATGTCTGAAAAGATTTATTGGGACATACTGAATTATTTGAAAAATCTGGGGCCGATTTATTTTTTAAAAGTGCTACAGTCAAAATCTTCTATAAATAGTAAACACATCAAGTTCCCCTTCCCTCTAATATAAAATATAAACAAAACCTGAAACATTTTTAGAGAAATGTGTGTGCTTGAAAACCGGTCTGTAAACTAGTGTGAAGGTCACTTCATTGAGGTATTATCAGTCAAAGAAGTCACAGAATAAGCATTTTCTATGTCTTTGTCTCATTGCTAAGCTTGCTGAGAAGTTTCTTCTACTATCACACACATTCTGCTAAGATTTGAAGCTTCTGACAAATAAAAGTGGAGTGCCAATAGGCTTCACACTACATTGTTCAGAACAGCATGTAGAAAACATTCATTTGGAATATTTACCATTAGGAAAATGATTTATCATATGGGTGAGCGATGAAAGTTTTGAATGTAAAAGAGAGGACCAGTGCAGACGAGATTTTGAATACAAATGCCTCATCATTGTAACAATGTTCTGCTGTCCCATCAAGTGGGCAGACAAGCAGACTAAGCCTTTTGCCAGAAGGGAGAAACAGCCTGTTTTCTGTTGTGGATGGCATTTTATTTTCATGACTTTTCATAAAAAGAACAAGTTCCTACAAATGTTTTGCGGTAACTATTTCCTTCTTTACATATGGCTTTGCTGCATGTTGAAACAACTGAGTGAAAAATAAATCTAGAATGCTTTAATCTTTATTTATTTATTTGATTATATGTTATAGCATGTACTAAGTATTTCGGGAGTTCAATTCACTGTACAACCTTCAAAAAAACCCCTTCCTTTTGTAACCCTGTGTGTTTTTTGTTGTTTTGTTGTTGTTGTGTTGTTGTCATTGTTCTTTTCTATTTCCTTTTTTTTTTTTTCTGGGTTTATGTGAAATTAAACTGTAAATAACAGAGATTTAACAGTCCCCAGATTGTATTTTTCTAGGTGAAAAATCAAGAAATGGCAGCCTTGAAATGAAAATCAGCCTAATATTCTATTTTAATACAGCTGTCTCTAGATGGCTAGGTATTTCAGAAGCTGTGTGGAAGAATGCTAGCACACCTTAGGTACATGCAGTAGACCAAGGAACTGAAAATAATGAAGTTCAGTGCCTGTCTTCCCAGTGAATGTCCTTGCATTCCTGCTTTCTTTCTTTCTTCCTTCCTTTAAGGATACTTTAAGAAAGTAACGGTGTTTCTTTTTTTTTTTTTTTCTTTAATGGTAACAAGATAATGTACAGGTATTGAAGCTTGCTTTCTGTAAATATTGGCTTTGAACATAGAGGCATCTTTGGGATGATTTATGGTAAAAATATTTAGGACAATTTTGTATGCTCCAGTGTGTCGTAATGACTACACGGACACCAGGGTTCTTTTAGGATCAGTAACTGCTGCTACTTTATTGATGACATAACTTCATTATCTTACTGAGGGCCTAACTTTATCTCTCATACTGAGGGCATAACTTCATTCTCCATGTTGCCTCATCATATTGAGGACAGGCTCCCTTTGCCCCACAGCAGTCCTTTTCCACTAACTATTCACTGGTCAACAACTTTGCCTGGCAACTGCAAATACCCAGCAACTCCCATGCCTTAACGGCTGAAGAACAAGCAACCCGAGATGGCAAGGCATCTCCTGAATCACCCTTCTTTGTTCCTTTACATTCCTGATGCCCTCATCGTTAAGAGTCCAATGTTACCACCAGCCATGGGGCTTGTCGACCCCCACGGCCACACTCCCACGCTCCAGGCATTATATTTATACATAAATACAGAAATCTTGTTGTTGAAAATAGATCTGTAATATTAATTCAATAATTTTTTTATTGATTTATATTTAATAATTTTGAATTAATTAATTCAAAAATGTTTATAGATTAATATGTATATATATATGTATTGAATACGTTGTATAGTAAATTAGAAAGTTTTAAAGCTGATTCTGTGCTTCAGGAAAAAAAAAAAGATTTTGATTTGAAACTCATTAAAATGTCTTCTGAAAGCAGGATATGTAAAAGTTTTGTAGGCATTTAGGTGCTCAATAGTGGGATATTATTCATTAAATGTATTTTTATTTTGCCCTCAGGTTTGAAAGTTTGGGGGAAAAAATATTTTGTTGCTTAGGCTGTTTCAAATAATATATATATATATATTATTTTTTTTTCCTTTATTTATCTCACCTACTTGTCATTCAGCACTTAGGAGATTATCACAGACATAGACCAAGGTGAAGTGCATCTGTAAATATTCTTAGTCAGGGAAATAGGTAATAAAATTCTTGCTGACTTCAGTGAAAGCAGTTACCACACACTCCATCAATCTGGGTGCCATGAGCACACAGAGACTTTTAGATAGAATAATTATGGATTGAAAAGTGAGAAGAGGTCTGTAAGAATAGGTGAATAATACAAGTATCTCTATGATGTAAGAACAAAATATGCTCATGGCCAGTGTTAAAAACCTTTGAGAGATGTGATATATCATCTCACAATTCTATCACAAACTAACTCAGTTTTAACTCTCATTTAGTTACATACAATAGGGAATATACTTAAGCTATACTTATTTCTGGACAAGGTTATGAGCAATGAAATGGAAACTGCCCTAAAAAGAAGGTCCTTGTTTTACTTGAGAAGGAATCTCTGTAGTCCAAATAGAGGATCATGCCGCATATATATATATATATATATATATACTTTTTATTATATTTTTTTTTCTGATAAAGGAAAATGCATATAATTTCCTCTCCTTTATCTCTCCTGTCCTGTGAGATTTTTCATTAAGAGGAATATCTGCCATCACTGAGGAAGTATAATTTTGACAATTAACATCACTGCTTTGCATGTTCTTTTGAGGATAAAGGAAAATACGGACAGGCTGCTTATCCTTGGATGAAGGCAGACACCATAACATTGTAATTGCAAATAGGATCAGGCAGATGCTCCAGAGAGGTTAAGAATCCTTAAATCATATTATATGTATATTCATGACACTTATGCATGTGTCAATTCAGTCTTTACTTTACAAAATAGAATACAATCAAATACGATAGAGATGGAATAACGCAATGGGATAAACATTCTTGGCCAGTGGTAAAACAGTCAAGTAGAATATGAATGAACACATCTCTAAGACTTTTGTTTCTCCTTTACAAGATGGAAAGTGTTTTCATAGCTTAGAGATAAGGACAATATGGAATTATCCTTATATGATGATCACCTTTATTTCAGAGTTTGTTAAAATCACCATGATCATAATAGTTCTGTATAGAGAAATGAGTACGTATACCTTTCCAAAGGTTTTACACTATAATAAATGAGAAAGATTTGGTAAACATTACAGTGAACTGCAAAACATGACAAATAAATAAGGTTTCCAGTTGTAACAGTTCAACAGTACTATATTTATCTAGTTGGGAGGAGAATGCTAAGAACAGCAGGATGAGCTGGATGGTGAATGGCATAAGGCAGCTGGATAGGTGTCCTGGAGTCCTGCTGTGGTGGGATTTTTCTGAGCAGAAATGAAGAATGGAATGGTACATCTATCACAGCCCCACTGAAATGGGAACAATTCAATGCTCCCCTTAAATACTCCATTCTCTGTTTCTCTTTTTAATGCAAGATGGAAAGAGGAGAGCTTTCTCATTGAAATGGACCTCATGTCATGTATGTATAAGCCCTTGTACTTTGTTGCAATTTTTTACTGTTTGAAACTTCCAGTCAGAAGGAGGAAGGAGTATTCTACTGGTGAGAACTGAGTGAATTTACTGAGCTCAATGCCTGCTTGCTGCATTAATAAAAATCAAATGAAAAAAGCAATCTGATTAAATTATGTGTGCCTTTTCTTATGCCAGTGGAGCTTAACTAAGCAAACAGAAGCAGTGAAGTAAATCAGTGTTGGTTTATTAAAGATCAGAATTCAATATCTCAATAGTTGAAGGGCTTATGCACCAGTGTTCTCACTGTTTAGCCTTTCTGTGCAAAGAAAGTGAACACAATGGCACTTTGGGGGACTCTTGTTAGGAAAGTGACATTTAGAGAAGCCTAGCTTTCTTGCAAGGAAGACATTACCCTATCTTGTTTCTTGCCAAAAGATTATAATGGGAACAAAATTCTTAATATTGTTTTCTTACAATGATGTCATCCTCTGTAAAGAAGGCATTCTCCTTGAAATATCCTTAGGTCTGTAGATGGAAATGTCCCTTACCTTGGCTACTTTTCTTTTAATACTCTTATCTGCAGAAATATAGATACCCCTTCACATAGATCTTAGTGCACCATCAAGATAGCAGGGTTTTCTGGGGGCAAGAAGCTAAGGATATTTAATCTAGTCTTTAGGACTCACAAAGTTTATAGATTGCGAAATTACTCTCTGAATATTAGGAGTCTCACAGGAGACCTCCAGAAGAATTTATTGTAGTCTGCAGTTTGGAAAAGCTGTCTGTTAACTCCTTTGTGATCTAAGACTTAGCTTTTGCAAACAGGAAAACCAACACACCTGCTCCTCATGACAGGGATTGGCTGGTGTCTTTGTTATGATCAGACCAAGTACAGACTGAGAATTTCACATATTCCATTTAAACCTGCCTCACACAAATGATGACTCATCTCCATGCTGAACAAAGGGCATCACCCTGTGTAGAACTGTGCTTCCTGGTGCTCCCTTTGGAGGTTCTCAGGTCTGTCATAAAGCACTTTTATTAGCAGGCAGTTATCCAAGTATCATTATGTCTTAAGTATTATACTGCATCCATAGATACAAACTTACATGCTGGCACATAAGAGTTTTGTAGAGATCTGTATATTTAATGCTTAAGATAGGTATACAGGAATCAGCCAAAAATATGTGTTTGGGTACAAGTATTCAGTAGTGTATTAATACACCATGATCTGCTGCATAGTCTCTCTTCTTTTTGCTGGTAGACAAAAGCTGAGCAAAACCTCAGTAACTGTAATTAGTTGCTGTTTTTAACTATCCTTTCAAAGAGAAAGAGATGAGCTGCATCCAGTCAGAGATGAAAAGCAATAAAGAACACATCTTTGGAAGCACAGCTCCTTCTACTTGTGTACTGTGAAAACCCTATGCACACATGATGCTTCATGTAAACTAAAAAACCTTCACACAATTCTTTTTCATGCTGCACTGAAGGTGGATTTTGCCAGAGAAACATAAACTTTCCTGTTGTGAATAACTAGAAAATTTAATTTTCCTCACTGTTTAAATGTTTCATGCTTCACAACATGAAGAGATCAGAGAAGACGATGTATGTGGAGGCAGACAGTCATGAAGCTATTATCTTGGATATTATCTAAGTCCAAGTCCTAAGTGAGCTTGACAGGAACTGTCTCTATCTTTAAATAGCTGATTTCCAGAAAGCTGGGATAAATGTTACTTCATGTGATATGTGATAAGAGCAATTAGATAACTAGATAATCAGAACTGCTTTAAAATTTTCAAATAAAACAGAAATTGGGGCATTATGGGAAGACACATGGTCTAATCATACAGGAATATCTGTAACTTTTGGCCAGACCCATCTTATGATAGGTCTATCCTCAAAGTGTCAGCTCCTGCTGAACTGAACACTAATGCTCTTCTCTTAACAATGATGGGAAGAAATGTTATTGTCTCTGAGCAGATACAAGAAAACAAGAAAATAAAACATGATTGCTTTTTGTGGCTTTTAGGTTTGGTTTACTATTTCCCTTACAATGCTGCATGGATTTTTGTGGACTGAAAAGCATTAATATAAGTTGGTGACTTTTAGAACAAATAAATACAAAGGAGGAATTCTTATGATCTATGCCTTTGGCTGGTGGGGAGAAATAATACTTGTTTCTTCTTGTAGACTGAAAAGTATTTGGGCATGATCTTGGAAAATGATATTACTATAAATTTTGAGAATGCTGGATGGCAGGAGAATCTATCTGAGAAGCAAGAAGTGTCTAAATGGGCATCATCCAGGGAGGGGCTGAGGCAAGGAACAAGCCAGAATGATGGAGGAGAATGGAAATAGACCAGTTTGTATCTCATCCTCCAAAGGGCCTGTGCTGGGAAGACCTTGTGACTTCTGAAGTTAATTCATGGAAAAATGTTTCCTCCATTTGCTTTTCTCAGTAGTGTCCTGTTTCAACTACAGATGTTTCTAGTGGAGTAAAAGAAAACAAGTTAGTACCTATTGGCTTGTTCCCTTATAAAAGGTAGCGTCTCTGCCTTGATGCCAGTTTTTAGTTATAAATTAAAGATGATCCCAGTCCTTGCCTTATTAGTTCAGACCCTTTCTAGGCATTTATAAAGTTAGCCACCAAGTCTCAATAGTTCCTGAAAGGCAATAAGTGCAGAAAGTGAAGTGAAAAATCTCACTTGAACACTACAAAACAATAAATATAACATAGAAAAAATACATTGCCGATAACTTCCTAAATAACCTTAAAAAGAAGATAAACTTCCTTCTTTAGATGTTAGAAGACTTCTGAACTATCACACCTGCTGTACTTTTTGATCAAGGTTAGACATTTTTGCTGTTTCTTAAAAGAGAGAGAGAGAGGGGAAAGGTAACAAAGTAAGTTAGTCTGTGTACAATGATAATGACAAAGTGTCAATACATAAATTGCATTTGTTCAATGTTGAAACATTAACACTACTCAGTAAAAGAAAAAAGCGCAAAAGCTAGCTTGGTCAGATGAGGTCACGGAGACGCTTTATAACTATTTTAAACTGTCTCCTAAGTAATAGGACGGTTTCTTTGATAGTACCTGCTCTCATTCAGAAGAATGTATATTAAATTCCCTTAGTAGAAACTGGGCTTGAACCCAGTGCTGACTATACAATCCATCACTAAATAAACTCTGTCTGGATGGTAACCATATTGACCTTTTGCTGAGATGCTGAAATCCTCTTGCCAACATTCCCACCTCCTGCTTAATTGGCACTGTATAAAAGATGTTTCCAAGGGAGTGTACAACAGCAGCCATAGTCACTTGCAATATTAACACAGCAAAAGAAGCATGTAATTTATTCCTCTGAAAACTGGATGCATAATAAAATCCAGCATAATAAATCTCTTTCCACAAGGATTGTGATGACTGCAAGTAGTCAACCCATGATCTATTTGCACAGTGCTTTTTTTTCATCCAGGAAAATATTTTGGTTTTGTACCAAAGTCAGAAGCACTTAGCTGATACCACAGCCCACCTTTTATTTACAGTTATGTGTAAATTTGTTGTTTTTGGTGGTGGTGGTTTTGTTTGTTTGAAAAAATCATCCTGTTACTAAAATACAGTGTAAACGGGAAGCTGTTAAATATACCATAAAGATGTATTTCACCGCAACACCTCACAAAGAAAGTTTGGTTGCTGATGCTACCAGTTATGTCCAATAAGACTTCATCAATTTACTGTAAATTGTTGTTGACTATTGAAAATATATATTTTTTTAATATTTCAATTAATATGAAGAGATTGCATGAAAGAAAAGACAGGACAAATCATTTCATAATACTGTAGAAAGCTACGTTAGGACTTTGCACTGAGAGAACAATTAATAAGTGAATTTGTTCTGAATTTTAGTGCATATTTTTAGGCTTATGTTTACTTTTCACTAGCAAAACAGTAGCAGTGGAGTGAAATAGGTCAGTAAATTTTAGTGTATTTATGTTATAGGTTAAGACGAATCTCCACCTACCAAACATCATGGGCAAAATTAGTACTTGCCACAATTGACGCAACAGCTTCTATAGAAATCATCCTTAATATTCTGAAAAGACCTAACAAATTTTCTTTGAGAGATTATTATATTTTTGTAGAGCCAGCTGTTTTTAGTCTGAAAATAATAAAGGCCATTTCATCTCCCTCTGCCTGTAAAAAGCCCATCAACAAATATTTCATTGATTATATGGAAAAAAAAAATACCCTTGGAACATATCTTGTATATTTATAGGCATCCTTCTCTGAAGCAGATGAAAAAGAAACATCACACAAATGTTCAGTTCCTTCGGACCACTACCAAATGCTTCAAAGGTATCCCTAGAGGGGAAAAAAATTGCATTTTACAGCAGAAGACACTTTTTTTTTTTAGTCTTCTGGGCAAATTAAAAAAATTCAATGAATCAGTCCCACTAGAAAATTCACTATGCTTATCAAGATGTGTCGCTATTATAAAATGTCACTTTTTCTTTCTGCCTGTGAAAGTTTAAAATCTAAATATTTGAGGTGTTCCTGAAGATCTGAAGGAAACCTTTCAAATTATGTGTTTGTGGGCTTTATTTTCCCCCTATGCCCTTCCTATTGCTTCAACAACTACATGAATGTTTTTGCACACTTATAACTCCGTGGATCTGATATAATGAACATAAGTTCATTTACAATGGAAAACAGTGAAGAGTCCAGGTCAAAGTATTCTTTCATTGTAGCACATCCATTAGGCTCGTGATAGTTTCTTGCTTACAACTAAACAGATATTGCTGTACCATGTTTTGTGGATAAGAATAATCTCCTTAGAGACAGAAATGCTTACAGTTTGCTATTGCCCCCTGTAAGTAGAAATTAATACTCTTGGACTTTTAACCTCCACCTGGCTGATCAGTTACACTGCTCTCCATCTATTTCTCTATCCTGCTGCACTGTCATCCGTGACACTGAAAACCTCTCACTGTTTTCAATGTGGCAAGATTTCCCCAACATACAGAACTTGACCCCAGTGCCTTTAGCCTCAGCACAAGGATGTTACCTCTTGAAACCACAATGGAACTGGATTATTCCTTTATTGATCAATTGTTGAGCTAGCAATCAATTAGTAATTGACTTTTAACCTCCATGAGATGACTGATGTGCTTAAGTCAAGCACACAGTTAAATATCTCACTGAGCTGGTGCCTACATGAATGTGGCTTTTGTGCATCAATTTGTCAGCTTTACATTATTCAAAGCCACATAAAAAATCTTCTGTAAACGAGCCACACAGAAAAGAATAAACCTGTTAAAGGGATAGATTTACAGTGCACTACCATTCCATATTTAAGAGCCCCCCTCTCTCTGTTATTACTGAGGCAATCAAAGGTGCCCTGAAAGATTGCTAAAGAAGATTAAGGGTGCTTTATTTTAGATTGATAACTGCAGTGGCAAGTATGAGAAGGAGAGCAAGCAATTGAAGTAGATGGGATCATTGTGTGCCTGCCTAACATCACTGGCTTAACATTTGTTTTTTAGACTGTCTCTTGCCTAATAACAGCATGTAGTGAAATAAAGGGTTCGCTCTGAAGGTAATTGTTATGTGGTGGGATATAAACAAGACCCATTCTGCAGTATATTTACCACAGTGCATATTTATGAGTTGGGTTTAATTAAAAGTCAGGAACACTAGAGCTATTTTTTAACTAGATGCCTATTATGTAGTGTCAAATGCTTGGTTTTAATCATGCATTTTATACCAACGTGACCTAGATCACTGCCTGAGACATAAGAGATAGCATGTTGTCTTTCCTGAGAAGATGTAGCCAAGCTTGATGGATGTTTTCTCATTCCTAACCTCATTACTACTGGCTTCCCATCCATCTAATAAAATGCTATGATAGAGAGTGGGAAGGTGCTATAAATCATAATATTCCAGCCGCTCCAAGCAGATTCATTAGAAATGCTGACTATATATCACACACACAGAAAGTCAACACACAAAGTAGGTTACTGCTTCTGGCCGTGCTGGAGACATCCCCTTACTCCCTCCAGTCAAGTCCGGATTTGCTTTTAATGGCAAAGATGACACTTAATGAAGTTCTGGGTGGCAGGCTGCTTTGACCTGATTAACCCAATAAATATTCCTGTTGTTATTAGCTTAAACTGTGCTGTAGCCTGTTAGCTCACTCACCTTGTTACTCCACTGAGAACACAAAATTGCTGACTAATGAACTTATTTATTTATTTATTTATTTATTTATTTATTGAGTGAGGCAAGGAACTGAGACATTCTACATTCCTGGTGTCTTCCCAGTGTTTTCCTGAAGGAAATGTATCCTGTTTCTCAGCCTGTCTGGGCTAGGTCTCTGAAGGGATAGGAGGAACAAGGAGAATCTGTCCTATCTGCCTTTCTTTCCTTTCAGTCTATGATAGGAAATGTAGCTATGAAAATTAAAATGTCCCAGACTTGTGCCTGGAGAAGGAGAACTGAACTGGCTGCATCCTCTGAAGCCCAGGCTATGAATTTTCACTTCAGAATCACATGATATTTTATTTAGTTTTTGCTTTGCAGTGGCATCCACACGTCTGAAGAGGTAATGACAACTGTGATGTTTGCAAAAAGGCCAGGATTGCCGAGGGAAGGAAAAATAGTGAAAGAAATGAAACGACAAGCAATTTAAATGCAATCCAGATTTAAAAATGCAGTGTGACTTTTGCAGTTTCAGGTATTTGGATTTTCATGTGCTTCTGTGGCAGCTGCTCAAAGCTGCTTACATTCTCCTGTGCGGTTTTCTTTGGTGACAAATTTCATGCAGATCTTATGAACCTGCCATTCAAAGGATTTTGGTGGGGGATCACCCAAACAAAGTTATTTACCTGTAGCCTGGTATATTTTGCCACTGCAAATCTCACAGATTTTGTCTATGAATTTGCAGTCTCCCTGTGGACTGAGTTTGTCAGCAGAGTCATGGTATCCAACTTTCTTTTCTTTCAAATGTATAGTAATTAATGATACAAAAAGTTCAGTGGCCTTTCTGCTGGAATTGAAACAAGGTATATGTCAGTCCTTGGAATTGTTTTCTTTCACTGTGTGTGACACAGGTTGTCAAGCAAGCACACGGGCATAAGGAGTGCTGATGGAAGGCAATGGTGCATACAGCTTCCAGGAATCCGTCAGGGGACACAACTGGGCTTTTCTGACTGTGTTCAAAGTCTGTTTCACTCCATTTTGGGAAAATGAGGTAGTGTGTGAGCTGGGAGTACTTTATTAAATCCTCGACGGGGAAATGCAATTGTGTTTGCATGCTATCTGCAAGTAGAGTTTTCATTATAACTCACTGTGATATGTAGTACTTAGTGTCAAACTGTTTCAGGGAAAATGATTGATAGCTGTTATTAGTAATCCATGGCTTTATGAATGTACAAATTAAAAGTAATCAGAGAGAGAGGGGTTTTGTACACCAGTTAATATAATCCATTTATTTTGAAACATGCAGTAAAGAGTGGCATTCATCTTTATTGTAATGTCAAGTCACAGTTTTGTGGTGATATTCTTAAGGAGATGATGGTAAAATATGCAAAAGATTCATTTTAACAATATAATGAACACTTTCTGGTTCCTGAAGCATTTCTGAAGTTACAACTAGGAAACAGCAATATCTCCTCAAACTGCAATGAATAATTTAAAATCGTCTTTCAAATGAGACTCCCTCTGGAGAAGCCTGAGGACCTGCCTCTGTGGGCTATAGAAATCTCATGTGCTCAGGAGTGCAGGTATGAAAGGGACAGTGCCTCCCTAGGCCCCTTTCTGCCACTGCAAATCTAAATCCAAATCAGCTATAGATAGGATGTGCTTAGTATAAATATATAAAGAATCGTTGGGTTTGGGAAGATAAACATGCAGAACACAAGCTATTTATTAGTATCTGTTGCAAGTCATGTTTATACTGTGCTGATTTAACAGTCTGTAGAGTTTCCTCTTGAAGGAACTCATGGTTGGGTAACATTTTGTGTACTGTAGAAAAGGAAGAGTACTGGAATTAGCATGACTAAAGAAGACACAATGTCAGGATCAACCGTGTTGCTCACACATTACCAAGAAAGTTAGTTCAAACGAGCAAAGGGACACCCAACAATGTGTTGCTGTGCGCCCTAAAACAGGAAAAAAAATTGTCACTGGCAAAGGCTGGAATTTAGCTGAAATGTGAAGGATTTGCAATGATGTGCACTGCTCTATTTTATTTATTTTTTGCCAGTTATGGAACAGAAGTCAAAGCACCTGCCGTTTAGATACTTCTAATCTTCATAAAGAGCACAAATCTAAGTTTATACTAATCTCAGGATGTACTTATCTTTGGAAAATGAAGGTTATCCTACTTTGTTCATTATGTGGCTTTGTCTAAAGGTGAATATAAAAACGCTTTAACAGTTTTCATTTCAAATAGTACCAACATAGAGGGCCAAATACCAAACAAATAGTATTTTCTTTGGGAAAAAAAATGTAGCAACTTTTCAGTAATATGGGTAAAAAATATGGGTAATAGGAGAACATAAATTCAGAAACTCCTGTGGTTTTATTTTTAGGCTTACAATCACAGAGTAATAGAATCGTTTTGATTGGAAAAGATCTCTAAAATAATCACTTCCAACCATTAACCTAGCACTGCCAAGTCCACCACTAAATCATGCCCCTAAACACCTCTTCTACACATCTTTTGAATACCTCCAGGGATACTGACTCAACTACTTCCCTGGGCAGCTTGTTCCAATGCTTCACAACCCTTTCAGTGATTTTTTTTCTTTTCCTAATATGCAACCTAAACCTCCCCTGGTGCACCTTGAAGCTATGTCCTCTTGTCCTATCATTTGTTGCTTGGGAGAAGATACTGATCCTCACCTTGCTACAACCTCCTGTAGGTTTAAATATGAATTTTGTTGTTTATTTCAATACTGTATCTACGTTTAACATAATTACTGAATACCAAAGACATCTTTACAGATGATAGGATATAGATGACACGGCATGTTAGACTATACTACAGTTGCTAAAATTCTGGGGAAAAAAAAAAAAGAAGAAAAAAAAAAGAAAAAAAATCTTTTGTAGAAATAAACAGATACAAAATATTATTTAATCAAAGAACAAAGAAATAAGAGGAAGACCAGGTAAACATATGAGGATATTAAAAGGACACTTCCAAAACAAGGTAGAGATTTTGTCTTCTCTTTGTTAAATCCTGGCTTCAAAACTGATATCTAAGAACTACCAATAATTACAAAACTAATATCAACATAATTCATCTTTGTCCACAGCTGTTTGTATACTGTGTATGGCAGCATATAAGTTCACTGAGAGCAAGACAAACCTAGGGAAAAGTATGAAGTTTCTTTCTTTCATCTTCCCTGTTGCATGGGAAGCACAGAGTTCTCCCAACACATTACACAACTGCACATGCTCAGCCTCCCACTAAGCTATATCAGTCTCCTTATTTAGTGACCCTGAATTTTAGTAACATATAAGAAAATAACATACAATTACATTGAAGGGAAACAAGAACAGGAAGATACTGGGTTATCAGATTCAATGTGTGTCTTCACCTGTGTCATAAAATCTTCTTCAGTAAATCACCAACTCCTGTCTGAAAAATGGTCACTTTTTGTTGTTGCTGTTTTCTTTTCCTTTTTCTTTTTCTTTTTCTTTTTCTTTTTCTTTTTCTTTTTCTTTTTCTTTTTCTTTTTCTTTTTCTTTTTCTTTTTCTTTTTCTTTTTTTTTTCTTTTTCTCTTTCTCTTTCTCTTTCTTTTTCTTTTTTTTTTCTTTTTCTTTTTCTTTTTCTTTTTCTTTTTCTTTTTCTTTTTCTTTTTCTTTTTCTTTTTCTTTTTCTTTTTCTTTTTCTTTTTCTTTTTCTTCTTTTTCTTTTTCTTTCTCTTTTTCTTTCTCTTTTTTTCTTTCTCTTTCTCTTTCTTTCTCTTTCTCTTTCTCTTTCTCTTTCTCTTTCTCTTTCTCTTTCTCTTTCTCTTTCTCTTTCTCTTTCTCTTTCTTTCTCTTTCTCTTTCTCTTTCTCTTTCTCTTTCTCTTTCTCTTTCTCTTTTTCTCTTTCTCTTTCCCTTTCCCTTTCCCTCCCCCTCCCCCTTCCCCTCCCGCTCCCCCTCCCCCTCCCCCTCCCCCTTGACTTTTTTGCCTTAGTCTTCACCAGCAACTGCTCTAGCCACATAGCCCAAGTCCCAGAAGGCAAAGGCAGGGACTGGGAGAATGAAGAACCACCCACTGTAGGAGAAGATCAGGTTTGAGACCATCTAAGGAACCTGAAGTTTCCATGGGGCAAGATGAGATGCATCTGTGGGTCCTGAGGGAACTGGTAGATTAAGTTGTTAAGCCACTATCCATCATATTTGAGAAATCATGGCAATCCAGTGACGTTCCCCCTGACAGGAAGAGGGGAAACATAGCCCCTAGTTTTAAAAACAGAAAGAAGGAAGAGCCAGAGAACTACAGGCCAGTCAGTCTCACCTCTGTGCCCAGCAAGATCCTGGAGCAGATCCTCATGGAAACTATGCTAAGGCACATGGAAAACAAGGAGGTGTCTGGTGACAGCCAACATAACTTCACTAAGGGCAGATCGTGCCTGACAGACCTGGTGCTCTTCTACAAACTGGCTACAGCATTGTTGGATAGGAGAAGAGCAACTGACCTCATCTGCCTGGACTTGAGCAAAACATTTGATACTGTCTCCCATGATATCCTTGTCCCTAAATTGAGAGACTTGGATTTGACAGATGGACCACTCAGTGGGTAAGCAATGGTTACACTCAAAGAGTTGTGGTCAACAGCTTGATATCCAGGTGGAGACCAGTGATGAGTGGTGTTCCTCTGGGGTTGATGTTGAGACCAGAGTTGTTTAACATCTTTGTCAGTGACATGGACATTGTGGTAGAGTGCATCCTCAACAAGTTTGTGGGTGACATCAAGATGTGTGGTGCAGTTAATATGCTGGAGGGAAAGGATGCTATCCAGAGGGACCTGGACAGGTTTGAGAGGTGTGTGTGTGTGAACTTTATAAAGTTCAACAAGGCCAAGTGCAAGGTCTTGAATCTGGGTTGGGGTAATCCCCAGCAAAAATATTTCCAGGCTGAATGGATAATGGATTGAGTGCAGCCCTGATGAGATGTACACGCGGGTGTTGGTTGATGAGAAGCTCAACATGAGTCAGCAAAGTGTGCTTGCAGACCAGAAAGCCTGGGCTGCATCAAAAGAATCATGGCCAGCAGGTTGAGGGAGGTGATTTTCCCCATCTCACCTGGATCATTCAGCTCCAAGGGCCCCAGGTAAAGAAGGACATGGATGTATTAGAATGAGTCCAGAGAAGGGTGTGTTGGGTCTGTCTGGGATGGAGTCACCTTTCCCTGCAGCAGCCCACACAGTACTGTGCTCTGCACTCGTAGCTGGAACAGCACTGGTATCACTCCAGTGTTGTGTCTATTGCTGCATAGTGCTGGCACAGCATCAGGACTCCCTCCAAGCCCCCAGGAGCCAGCAGGTTGGGGGTGGGCAAGTGGTGGGAAGGGGACATTGCCAGGGCAGCTGACCTGAACCAACCAAATGTATATTCCATAACACCTGATGTCACATTCAGCAATAAAAAGGGGGGGCTCTCGTGGGGGAGGGGGCTGTCCTCCTGAACAACCGCCACGTGTTTTGAGGCCCTGCTTCTCAGGACGTGGCCGAACATCGCTCATTGATGGGAAGTAGAGAATAACTTTTTTTTCTTTCTCTCTGTGCTTCCGCACGGCCTTATTGTTTCTTTTGTTTCTTTTTTCTCCCCATTCCCTTTCCCTTTAATTAAATCATTCTCATCTCAAACCTCAAGCTCTTTGTGTTGTGTTTTCTCCCCCTTCCTCTTTGAGGAGGGCAGGGGAGTGAGAGAGCGGTTGTGGTGGAGCTCGGCTGCCCACCCGAGTAAAACCACCACAAAGGGCCACAAGGATAATCAAAGGGCTGGAACACCTCTCCTCTGAAGATAGCTGAGGGATCTGAGATTGTTCAGCCTGGCGAAAAGAAGGCTCCAGGGAGACCTTATAATGGCCTTCCCGTACCTAAAGGGGGCCTACAAAAAAGCTGGAGAGTGACTGTTTATCAGGAAATATAGTGATAGGACAAATGATAATGACTTTAAACTAAAGAAGGGTTTGTTTATATCGAATATAAGGAAGAAATTCTTTACTATGAGTGTGGTGAGGCACTGGAACAGATTGCCCAGAGAAGCTGTGTCCCAGCCTCTTGGACCCCATCCTTGGCAGTGTTTAAGGCAAGGTTGGATGGGGTTTTGAGCAACGTGTTCTAGTGGAAGGCGTCCCTGCCCACAGCAGGAACTAAGTGATCTATCTTCAAGGTCTCTTCCAACCCAAATCATTCTATGATTCTATGGTGTGGCTGATACTGGAAAACTTCCTTACGCTAGGTATGTTTTATATTTCCTTGAGATGCTTTAGAAGACTGATTCATTCCTTCTACTGTCCATTATTTTCATCTTGCTAATGAAAAGTCATCACTAAAATAGGTAAAAACGTCACTGTTTTATAAATGTATTTGCGAAGTTGCTCATGAATTCAAGTCTCATGCAAGGTGGATGTGCAGACTGAGCCATTCTTTTGCATGGGATTTTGGCATAGTGATTGAGAACTGTACAGTCTAGTCCCAGAGAAGCTGTAGCTATCTCTATAAAATTCTGTCCATTTTCACTCAGGAGAACACCTACAATATTTCTTGTTTTAACGGTCAAAAACATTTTGCTCTGTGTTTAAAGTTAATTTGGACTTAGCAGTACTAAATACTAAGGCCCTTATTTCCTGCACTCCCCCTTATGAGCTTCTCATTCACTGTGTCTTCAGATTATTGGCATGCAATTAGAAGCAGCAATTTAACTGGTTTTAGTATTGCCTTATTACTAAATATCTGTGTTTTTGGCTAAATTGCTATGCCTCTTCTACAGCTGTTTAAAACTAGGAACAGAAGCAAGATCTGAATTTCTTACTTCTTTCCTTTCTCTTCACTGTAACACACACACCTGCTCTGTAGCTACATGATATATAATCAAAAGAGTGCAGGTGCTCAATATGATTGAATTGAACCCTTCCATTTAGTCTATTGCTTTTCTAATTCAGGGTGATGCACAGTGGGTGTGATTGAAGAGACGTCTCTCTAATTATGGAGATTTCTCTGTGCAGTGTTGGAGGATATTTTTTGTACTATTTACACTGTTCAGTCTGGCAGTAATATTTCTGTCTGCCAATGACAATTACATTGCTCTTGACTGTTGCAGATCAGCAGTCTGTGATACCTCTGAAAAGCCAGTGTGTATCACATGTCACTAGCAGACATATTAATGTTTGAGTTGAGGAGTGAAAGTGATGTAACAAGATTAGATGGCACTGATATAAAGCACTAACTTTAAACCTGTGAATAACCAAGAAACTGCTAGATGACAACTGTCAATTATTTACTGCCCTTGTCCAACGTAATATTAATAGCTGGGAGCCTGCACTCAACCCTCACTGCACACATACGAACACATATCTCCCACCACTAATTTTGTGTTCCATTCCTCAGTTTTATGGAAGTACATTTTTTTTTTTTCAAGGCAATTTGCTCTGAGATGTTGTTAAATGATTAGCAAAAAAAGTGAACAAGCCATGCTGAACTATATCCTCTGACATGTCAGAGGACCTCATTAACCAGAAAGAACTGATTAATTTCAAAGGTATTTTCCCTTACCATAACTGCTAACACACCACACATGCTTCGGGTTTGTTAGTTTGTTTGCTTGTTTGTTTTCTTTCTGTTCCAGTATCAAAAAAATCAGTAAGAAACAATTCAAACATGGAAGGGAAACTGAGTGGTATAGTTCTTTTTCCGTTTTCTTTGAGCAGAATGACTCTATATTTTTACATTGTTCATCTAAAATTGAAAGAAACTATGATATTTCTGAGACTGTAGTTACATGAAGCTCTCATGTCCAAGCTATCTTTTATGAATTTAGCTACTTTTCCACCAAAATGCAAAACGAAATCCCTGTTTTTCAAATACTCTTCATTTTTAAAATATATATATATATATATATATTTCATTCTATTTTTACTTCATATTTCCAGGCAAGTTTTTACTGCCTTTCACCCCATAGGTTCAATTATTTCTTGCAGGTGGGAGGGTGGAGCTAAGTAGAATAAATGATACTTTAGGTAAGTGGGTCTGTATAGAGAAGAAGCTAGAGAAAACATTAAGTTATACAAACTCCACCTCAACAGTATACGAAGAAGTATAATGAAGTTGGTATAACATAGCCCAGACAATGCCTAGTTCAAGCTGAGCTCACACAAGTAAATTTAGCCTAACTAAAATATCAAATATCCCCTGCAGCTTCTAATGGGTAAGACATATTTCTTCTAAACAGATCTTGCAGTGATTTTGCTTACCATTTAGACTAGTTTAAGAAAGCTTCATTTACAGATATGATGCTCTGGGGCTCAAAAAAGGAGGGTGTGCCAACAATAGTAATGGTCAAGACCCAGGAAAGGGCAACTGTAAAAAGGTAGACCAGCAAACCACTTGTTTCAGAACCAGTCCCACAAAAAAACAAACAAACAAACAAACAAACAAAAAATGGAGAGTGTTGGTAATTGGAGATTTGTCTCTGAGAGGCACTGAGGCATCCATTTGCCACCCAGACAATCTTGAAAGAGAGAGGTTTGCCAGCTGTCTGTGGCCCAAATTTGTGACATCAGAAAGAAGCAACTGAGCTTGGTCAAGCCAAAGGACTACCACCCATTCTGCTCTTTCATGTAGGGACAACTGAGGCCACAACAAGGAGACTTGGAAACATCAAAAGGGACGTTACAGAATAATTAAAGTTGGAAAAGACCTCCAAGATCATCTGGTCCAACCATCACCCTACTACCAATGTCACCCATTGACCATGTCCCTCAGCACCAGGTCGAACCTTTCCTTAAACACCCTCAGGGACAGTGATGCCACCACTTCCTTGGGACGTCATTATGTCCCTTGGAAAGATGCTGAAGGGATCAGGAGCAGAAGTAGTGTTCTCCTCAGTCCTCCCAGTCAGAGGCTGGGGCCCACAGAGGAGAACATACACATCAAATGAATGATTGGCTGCATAGCCAGTGTCAGGATAAAGGTTTTGTATTCTATGATCTTGGGCATGTTTTTGAGGGACTGGGCATGCTTACACAGGATGGGATGCACCTGGCCAAGTGGGGAAAGAGCATTTTGGGTAGCAAGCTGGATGGATATATTAACAGAGCTTTTAACTAGATTCAGCAGGGGAGGGAATGTACTTGTAAGTGACACTTGAATGCTAACAATTTAAAACACAGCAGGGAAACAATTGTGAATCATCTCATAGGAATCAGGAAGGACTCTTCTGAAAATGTGACAAAGCTGATAACCCAGCTGAAGTGCCTCTACACTAATACATGCAGCATGGGAAACAAACAGGAGTTGGAATCCATGGCGCAATTAGAAAACTATGATCTAACTGATGTCACAGAAACATGGTGAGATGAATCACACAGCTGGAAGATTGGAATGGAGATCTACAAGCTTTATAGGAGGGATAGGCAGGGAAGGAAGGGTGGGGATGTTGCCCTCTATGTTAATAACTGGATAGATAGTGAAGTGTTTGCTATAAGAAACAGCCAAGAGTAGGCTGAGAGTCTGTAGGGAAAAATTAAGGACCTGACCAAAAAAGGACATCTTGTGGTTGGGGCCTACTACAAGCAACTTGACCAAGGCAAACCTGTGGAGGAGGCCTTCTTGCACCAACTGCAAGAAGCATCACACTCACAGGCTCTCATCTTCCTGGGATGTGGATTTCAACCACCCAGATGTTTGCTGGGAAAGCCACATGGTAGAAAGTAAGCAATCCAGGAGACTTCTGGGGGCAGCTGAGGACAAATTCCTGTCCAGGTATTAGACCAACCAGAGAAGCATTACTGGACCTGGTACTCACCTATGTGGAAGAGCTCATTAAAGAAGTTAAGACTGGAAGAAGCCTAGGTTGCAGTGACCACGCAGTGGCTGAGTTTGTGATCTTGAGGGATACAGGCCTGGCTAAGAGCAAAGTCAGGACCCTGAAATTCAGAAGAGCCGACTTCCATCTGTTCAAAGAATTAGTAGATGAGATCCCAGGAGATGTGGTCCTCAGGGTCAGAGGATCTGATCAGAGCTGGCAACTCTTTAAAGATATTTTCCTTGGAGCGCGAGAGCTCTCTATTCCCATATGCAATAATTCAAGCAGGGGAGGTAGGAAACCCGCGTGGCTGAACAAGGACATGCTGGTCAAACTTAGGCACAAGAAGGAAATGCACAGACAGTGGAAACAGGACCATGTGCCCTGGGAAGAGCACAGAAATGCTGTCTGGATATGCAGGGATGGGATCAGGAAAGCCGAGGCACTGACAGAACTAAATTGGCGAGGGATGCAAAGAATAACAAGAAAGGGTTCTACAGGTACCTGGGCCACAAAAGAAAGACTAGGGAGAGTGTAGAGCCTCTGACAAAGGAAGATGGAGAACAGGTAATGACACATGAGGAGAAGGCAGAGGTACTTAACAACTTCTTTGCCTCGGTCCTCACTGGTGCTCAGGCTTCCAATATCTATTGTGTCCCTGAACTGCTAGGCAGGGGTTGGGGGAGCAGAATCCCTCCCAGTGTAAGCAAAGAGCATGTTTGGGACCTCCTGATGCAACTTATCAACTACAAGTCTATGAGGCCTGATGATGTTCATCCCGGGGTCCTGAAGGAATTGACTGATGTAGGCAGCAAGCTGCTCTCCATCATGTTTGAAAAATCATGGCAGTCAGGCAGAGTCGCCAGTGACTGGAAAAAGGGAAACATCACTCCCATTCTAAAAAAAGCTAGAAAGGAAGACCTGGGGAACTACAGAGCAGTAAGCCTCACCTCTGTGCCTGGCAAGATCATGGAACAAATCCTTCTGGAGGCAATGTTAAGGCACATGCAGGACAAGGAGGTGATCCGGAACAGCCAGCATGGCTTCATCAAGGGTAAATCGTGCCTGACCAATCTGGAGGCCATCTATGATGGAGTGACTGTATCAATCCACAAGGGAAGACTGACTGATGTTATCTACTTGGATTTCTGTAAGGCCTTTGACACAGTCCCACATGACATCCTCATCTCTAAATTGGAAAGATATGGATTTGAAGGGTGGACCATCTGGTGTATAAGGTAGATGACTGCACCCTGAAAGTAGTAGTCAGTGGGTCTATGTCCAGATGGAGACCGGTGACGAGCGGTGTCCCTCAGGGGTCTGTCTTGGGACCGGTGTTTTTCAATATATTCATCAATGATGTAGACAGTGGGACTGAGTGCACCCTCAGCAAATTTACAGATGACAGAAAGCTAAATGGTGTTGTTGATAACAAAGAAAGAAGAGATGCCATTCAAAGAGACCTGGACAGGCTGGAGAAGTGGGCCCATGTGAATCTAATGAGGTTCAACAAGTCCAAGAGCAAGGAGCTGCACCTGGGTCAGAGAAATCCCAGACTGGAGTACAGACTGGGAGAAGAACTCATTGAGAGCAGCCCCCCAGAGAAGGATTTGGGGGTTCTGGTGCGTGAAAAGCTCAACATGAGCCAGCAGAGCATGCTTGCAGCCCAGAAGGCCAACTGTATCCTGGGCTGCATCAGAAGAGATGTGGCCAGCAGGTAGAGGGATGTGATATTGTCCCCCTCTACTCTGACCTTGTGATGCCCCACCTGGACTACTGCATCCAGGTTTGGGGCCCCCAGTACAGTAAAGATGTGGACTTGTTAGAGCAGGTCCAGAGGAGGGCTACAAAGATGACCAGAGGGCTGGAGCACCTCTCTTATGAAGAAAGGCTGAGAGAGCCGGACATGTTCAGCCTGGAGAAGAGAAGGCTCCAAGGAGACCTCATTGCAGCCTTTCAGTACTTAAAGGGGTCTTATAAAAAGATGGAGAAGAACTCAAGTACATAATGATAGGACAAGGGGGTATGGTCTTAAACTAAAAGGGGATAGATTTAGACTTGACATTTGGAGGAAAATCTTCACTGTAAGTGAAGTGAGGCACTGGAACGGGTTGCCGAGAGAAGTTGTGGGTGCCCCATTCCTGGAGATGTTCATGGCCAGGCTGGATGGGGCCTTGGCCAGCCCGATCTAATGGGTGGCATCCCTGCCTGTAGAAGGGGGGTTGGAGTTAGATGATCTTTAAGGCCAACCCAAGCCTTTCTACAATTCTATGAATAATAAGCACAGAATATGTTACCTTTAGTCATTCTTTCTTTATAGTAGAGGAAAAAGATAGGTTTGGGAATAAGGTTTAGAGGTTGGGCAGTCCTAAAACTCTCTCCTATGCATTTCAATACCTTACAAAATATATCACAACTTTAATCTCATTATTCCTCTAACTATCTGGGTATTATGACCACATTCTGAATGTTTTCTTTGTTCTATGAGTGATATAAGCACACTTAATTTCTGAGGATAACATTCAACCATTCTTTGGATGCACGCCTAGGTACACTGCTAAATGGATACACTCCTGTGACACTGTAACACTCACCTCACTACTGAATTGTTATTGTAAAGCATATCTAATAATGGTGTAATAACAAATCAATGATTCTTTGACAGTTGCATCCGTAGCATAACATCCATTTACCATACAGTACTTAATCCGCCAACAAAAGGACAAAAAAATAGGATAAGAAAAAAACAGGATAAGAATTTTTCAGCTGAACGGTTTTATGATCTCTGAATTATATCCCAACAACATAAAGAAATATTAAGTAAAATTTCCTTTGTTTTAGAAAACAAATGTTGTTTGACTTAGGAGAGCAAGATTTTTCCAATGAGCTGTGAGTGACTATCCAGGGAAGCAATTTTGCTGAGCTTAGTCTTTGTAAGAGGCAGTGATTGCCATTGCAAAAACATTATTTATTTTTTTTTATATATAAAAATAATTTGTTTTCCATACATGTTAACTAGATATAAAAGATGGCAGGAGATCAGATCACATCTGTACATGTAAACATGTTCACATGTCTAGTGAACACATGCACCTGTAGTGTTATAAGGTTTTACAATTTTTGTTGAAGTATTTTTTTTTCTATTTAAAATTACAACCATCTAGCCTTAAAATTATTACTCCAGTAATTACTCCCTTAAGGTACCCATTTAAAGCTTTGTCAGTTTTTACCTGACACTCACATTGTACTGAAAAGGAAATATGTGCTGAAGAAATGACAATTCACTCCACAGAAGCAGAAGTTTTAAAATAGAGAGAAAGAGCTAAAATTTCTAATCACCAAACATTCCTAAATCAGGCCACTGTGAAGTTAGTGACAAAGCTAGTTTTGTAGATGTGCTCACAGCAGATAAAGAAAGATGGTGTGGATGAAGTACAAATAGAGAACACTTCTAGAAGACCTGATAAATTGGGAGCATGTGACTTGGCATTCTTGATATGTAACAAGAGAAAGTCAGCCAATGTCCAGACCCAGCTGAGAAGCAAGCATACATTCTGTGTAATATTACATGGGAATTCTGGATGGCCAAACACATACAGAGAATATTTGTTTATAGCTAAAATAACCCTAACGGATGTGTATAAAAAAGCCACTTGCGTGAGCGATCACTGCTAGAATACTGCCTGCCTTGCCTGAAAAAAAAAAATAAATAAAAATAAAATAAATAAATAAATCTAAATAACATTCTCCAAAAGGTTAAGTAATTTAACACCTTTTCTGAAGGAACATAATAAAATCTATCCTGAGAAAGCTCTAGCCAATACAGACGCAGTCCCAAGGACAAATCCCTGCCCTCAAGATTCAGGTCCAAGAGTCCAAGAAGAATGTTCTCACTCTGTTCATGTCTGAATGCCTTGGGAGCTTAACCGTCACCCTAGAAGAAAACATGGCTAATACAGCACACTTTATGAATCTTCATGTTAACTACAATAACCTATTTTCCTTCATTTCCCTCTACAACCCTATGGCCATAAAACAATAAATTGTAAAAAAACCAAGCTATTTCTAGAAATCTGTACTCTCTGCTTATGAATCTGGTAACTTATGTTGAAAAAGAGTTTTTAAGCTTGTGTGAAAAGTAAATGCAGCCTTAAAAACAACCAGGGAGTGACTATAGCACCTTCTTTAAACTTGAACCCTAGTGGTTTGAAAAGTATCTGGAACAGAATCTAGACAGTATAGCACTTAGAAGGACTTCGGATTACACAGAGAAGTGTTTTGCACTGACATTAGTCTTGCAAAAAAAACTCTAAAGGAAAAAATTTCTTCATGTGTCTACTATGGTATACCTGTGCTAATAAAAAATGTGCAACTCCTATTTAAGTACCTAAAAAGGTGGAAGAAACCACACAGCTCCCTTTTAAAGGACCTTTATTACTTACATCTGTAAATGTAAAAATGAAAATTTTGCTCTGGGCATCACTTAATATCCATTAATAGTTATGCATAATTTTTCAGGATTAAAATCTAGTACATTAAAGGAATACATTGAAAAAGATACGATGAAACCATGAATTCAGAAAGGCCCTGCTATCCCATTCCAACCCTTTGACCAATAGAACTTCTTATATACAGAATAATAATAATAATAATAATTGAGAAGAAAAAAAGAACTGGGAAAAGAAATTGAAAAGGAAAGGAAATTACTACATGTTACTATAACTGGGACAGTTTGTATCATGGGATTATTAGAATCTGGAGGAAAACATTATTATTTTCTAAATTGAATTGGATTATTTATTACGGTTCTAAAAAGTATTGAACACAAGAAAGATTTCAAGCAAATATTAGATTAGACCAGGAAATAATACATATGAGAGAAGTGGCTCTGAGATAAATCTCTGTATAAACATTACAAATATTAAATTCTTCTTCATGTAGCTCTGATCTGATAAGAATAGTTTTACATTTTCTAAATAGCTAGTACTTTAGTCCAAGTCACTACCTATGTAAAAAAAAAAAAAAAAAAATGTAGGTCACATTCTCACTGCAAGAACTCCCAAGTTCAGCAGAGAATGTACAGGAAGGGGATGTTTTTCTCTCCTTATCAGGCACCAGATGACTCCTTTTTCAGGCTTTGCAGACCTTTCCAGATTTTCTCTACTTTTCTGATCAGAAAATGGGATACAATGACAGTTTCTTTCCAAAATTACTCATTTTACCAGTGTAGACATTACCTCTTCAAAGCTGGGAAACAACTTATTAAAATGTTGAGTTTCATTGTCTTCTGCAGAGGCCAAACAGTTTTTCTTTAGATATTTTCTTACTTTAATGTATTCTGTCAACAACTTGGAATAAATTTGGGTGAGTGTTAGAACTGCACACTCATTTTAATCATTAAACTTATGTCTGTGCCTCAAAGGCCATAAATACAATCTGTTTGAATCTGCAGTTTCAGAGACTGCAGTCAGTAAGTACTGCTTGTTCTCCAGCTTCTAGCTCTCTTACCTAGTCCTTGGCTCAAGAGCAGTCCAACCTGACTCTTATACTTGTGAAATGCTTTTATCATAAATTTAAGTAATTAGGTAATTTAAAAGTTGAATGAATACTCTGAATTGTTGCCAATGACAAGTAGGTAGATGCTTTATATTTACAGAATTTTGCATTGCATTTTGATTCTTCACCCAAGTAATTTGCAAGACTGAGCAGCATTTAAAGTTTAGAAATATTAACATATTCATTTGGTGAGAACAATTTTTTTTCTTCTTGCTTATATAAATATATTTTATATACTGTATTATGTCTTAATGTCTTTCTTATACACAAAACTATTCAACAGAGGCCTTTAAATCAATAGTCAGATTAAAATTATCATTACCAGGAGCAGTATCTTCACAGAAATGATAGTACATGCCAGTTAAAAGCAAGAGGTCCATAATACATCTGTTCATTTTGGGACACAAGTCCAAGAGTATGGACCAATGACACAATTAAAGCAGCAAAGCCAAAATTGCATGCAATGAAACCATGAAGAGTAGCATTTGGTATCTTCCCTCGTCTACAAATTCTGTCCCAATATCTTCTTTACAGGCTGATAAGAGATGGTCATCTGGAAGCAACAGAGGGAATTCTGGAATTTTGCTTCAGTCACAGGCAAACTACTTTGTACAAACACTAAGAATTATAGCATACCAATAGCTTCACAGCTTGGGGGCTCTAGGGTTGTGGTGGTTATTGTTTATTGTTGTTGTTGATGTTGCAAAAATATAGCAATTCCTTGAACCTCACACGAGAATTACTCCAAATTTTTTGTCAGAAAAGATAAAAATAGTGGACATACGATTTTTGTTTCAAGTGTATTGTCCTCAAATCAAAATCAAAATCCATCCCAATGAGATTTTACAAATAAATAAATAAATAAATAAATACAAATTTTCTACCTCACAATATTTTTATTAAATATCAAATCAGTGAACAGCTGAAGTCCACTCTTTTCCTCCCCACTGAACTGCAAGGAAAGTCCACAGTGACTTCCTCAGCAACCATCTTCAAGGATTGTGCTCAAGGAAGACAGCTATTGGTAATCCATAAACCTTGAGATTTAAGGCTGATGCAGTACATGCATTGACACTGTACAAGACCTCTAGACATTGGTGCTAATTACCGATGATGTATGGTTCAAGGCACCTGCTGGTACTCTCCATAGGCACACTGTCAGCCCACTCTGCATTGTCTTGCAGACTGCCTCCATCCTCATCAGCTCTGTCAGAAACTGAGCACCTCATTAACATTTGTGAATTAATTTAATCTTAATTTAATCTCTGAACTAAAAAAAAAAAAAAAAAAAAAAAACACCTCATTGTGCAGACAAGACTGCTGCTGCTCAGGGCATGAGCAAGAAACAATTTGATATATACAACTGTTGTTTTAGTCAACGCAGATTCTAAATCTCTGTAGAAAAATTTGCCTACTAGACATGCTGAGTTTTCACTGGGACCTGCATCTTCACTGACCTTCTTTAGGGGAGATTCCAACCTTGCAAGGTTGGAATGGCACATCAGGAATTGTCCCTATGGCCCTATGGTACAGTTTGTACTCCTTGCTCCTGTCTTGAAAACAATTTTTAACTGTATCTCTTTCTAGGGGAGGCTATGAGCTTATTAATTAACATACACAAATAACTTTGAGATCTTTGGAGGATGTGGGAAACAGTATCCTGATAGAAGATCAAGTTCTGTGATTCCTCCACCTGAGGATACCTTGTTAGATAAATTTATCTGTGAATGCTTGTTTGGCAAGTACACAGAGATGTACTGACCAGCTGACGCTTTTACCATGCAAAGACCTTATATGGAGGTGCAGGCTTAACTAATTTACATATAACCTACATCACCAGTGTTTTTTTTTCTGAGGAACCTTATGGACATTTACATGTGAATGAAGGTTAGAAGAAACCTCTAGAGATAATGGATTAAAGGGTGGAGAGTTAGGGCAGGAAAAATATTTATGTATAACATTTTTATTACTGTTTACAAAGATATGATACTTATTTGCACAGATTCCTTTTGCAAAGAGAAGGGCTTACGTGGTTCATCAGAGACAACTAGTAGCCCATTTAATGAAATCTGAATTGCTTTGTACTTCATGCTCTCAGCTCCACCTTTTCCCTGTATGTGTCACATTGTACTTCATTGACATATCTGAAACATAGATGGCAAATGAAATTCCCTGGTACCTAAATGACTTAAGTTACACCAAAATCACATAATTTAGATCCTAAATACTACTGTATTAGGAAACAATTTGGAAAATTATATCTACAAAGTTCTGTGGTACGAATACAAACCTTTCTCTGTTGTATGTAATTTCATGGCTGTAATTGTAAATTGTACCACATTTAGAAAATGCAACCATTTCAAACATATACAGAATACCTCTTTCTTAAATGTTTCCGTCTGCTCAGCACCAGCTAAGTTTCTCTCCGCTGAGAAAGCAGTCTTTTCACATTGCTTCATTTCCACTATTATAAACATTAGACAAGAAGGTCCTTAGTGATCACAGGCCTGAACTTCCTAAGCTGATCTTTTAATTAATAGAGAAGAAAAAAGACAAACTCTTTCTTTCTTTACCCAGCTATTCTATATGCAGCTGTAACAGTCAACCAAGTAACAACCACCATTTGGGAATGTATTTCCAGTAGTAATACCAGGTGCTTATGACAAACAGGAATTGATTTTAAAGTATTCAGGGAAGGTGGGGGAAAATGATGGAGAAGATTCTGATTGGACATTGTTTTAATCCTGGGTAGGGTACACAGTTCAATGTGGGGCTGCGCCATGGCATAGAAAACTCTCAACGAGGCTGGAAGGATCAAAACAAGCCTGGTGATGGTGAGAAGTGAGAAGCACTACCGTCCTTTAAAGGAATGCAACGTATTTTTTCCCTGGATTACATGAGAAATGACTTTTCCTTCTCTTTCCTTCGCCAACGGACTTCTGGATTATGTATAACCTGTTAGCTATAATTTAGGGTTGTTTGGACATGGTCAGACATCAGGGGAGTGCTTTACTTGCCTTTCCCAAAACATACAAAAGGTCTACAGAATATGAACTTTGCAGATAAGTACACCTGAAACTTAGTTGTTCAGTTTGAAACCTTTACTAAAAGCACATTTCTCAAACAAAAGATCTGTTTCATACAAAACACTAGAGCATAAGATAGGGACCAACATAAGACAAACCCAGAGTCAGAAGGATCCTGAAGCCTTTCATTCATGGTCTGTATTCATAATGAAAATCGAGATCAAGTGACCTTTTTACCTTTTGCTGTAACTTTAGGGATACGGTTTATAGTGGTTAAGGTAAAGAGAGAGAAAGAGAGAGGGAGAGGGAGAGGGAGAGGGAGAGGGAGAGGGAGAGGGAGAGGGAGAGGGAGAGGGAGAGGGAGAGGGAGAGGGAGAGGGAGAGGGAGAGGGAGAGGGAGAGGGAGAGGGAGAGGGAATGAGAGAATCCAAGACACAGAAACAGTCTTGCAGAAAGAATGATAGATCTCTGGCAGGAGGGAGGACTCCAGAACATGAAAGATGCTGGCTAGTTAAATCCTTTCCTCTTAATTCGCACTTCACTCAGAACTACGTGTTTCTGCTTCAGTCTGAAGTTGGTAATTTCTGGAAAGGCAAAACCACAGAGTTCTTTATGGCATCAGAAAAAGGGACATGGTCAATACTTTACTACCAGTAATCTAAGTCTTATGGGAAACTGCACCTTTCCAGCTTACTACTGTACACTCCTGCAAAACACTCATGTCAGCCTACAGAAGTTACTAAACATCAGTTTGCTTAGGTTGATGATCTCAGTATACTGATACACTCAGCTGAAAATACAGTATGTCAAAAACCAGTTGGGTACACAGTCAGTTGTAAGTCAGGTTGCACCTTAATATGAGAAAGGAAAAAATGTCCATTCCAAGTTAAATGTGGCAAACTTCTGTAATTTGTTACATGGAAAACTCTACGATGGAAAACTCTATGTTAATCTTGTCACTATTTCCAATCAAATATTTTCATATAAACATTTGTGCATTTAGGATCTTTCTGTAGTCGCATGTAAAACAATCTCTGGATTAAGTTGGTTTTCTTTTATTAATAGCCTTTAGACTATTTCTGAGAGTTGTCCTTTTGCGAAACTTCCCCTCATTCTCTAACTTATTAACATGTTTAAAAAGTGTTTATATTTATGTTTTTATGGTTTTATATATTTATGTAAGCTTTTATGCATTTATATATACTTTCATATATTTTTTTATTTGTCCTTTAATTATGAAGCACCGTTATGTTATATATTTATTCTGGACAGCTGAAACAACATTATTGCTTTAGAAAAAAGGTCTCTGAAAAGTCACTAAACCACTAATATTCTATTCCTGTTGCACTCTGAACACATCTTGTGTCTTAAGCTAGGAATATTAAAAATTCCTTACCTAGTATCCTCCTTTTATGAAAGTGAAATTCTGTGCCTAAATATAATCAAACATAGACAATTAAAACTTTCTGAAGGCAAGATAATGGAAGGTATATTGCAGCCCTACTTGCAAATAAATCGTGTATATCCAATAGCTTTATCACAGATAATTCAGTATATGTAGATGAACAGTACTTTTACAGTTTCATGTTAAGGGAGAACTGTGTTCTTAAGCAGTTGAGGACATGAACAGGCATTCAACTAGAGCTCAGAAGGCTGACATGTGTAGCTCAAGGGCTTTGAATGCAGGGCTGGAAAAGAGCAAATGTAAAGACATCATGTCCAACCTTGCAATTAGGCCAGCTAAGCCTTCTCCTCAGTAGGCTTCCTTTAGCTAGGGCTGTATGACATTTTATTTTTAGACCAAATCAATGCCCCCACTCTGCTGTCACTTAAGAAATACCTAATGCCATATTTTCATGTGTTGATACTTTAATAATTATTTTGGCTTCTGAATAAAATAACATATTTAACTTTCATTATTAAACTATATCTACGTTTACTGTCCGATAATAATATCATTACAGATTAAAAATGTGTAGATGATCATTACTTTTTGTTTTTTGTTTTGTTTTAACACTCACAATTGTATCCATATATATATTTATTTCTCTATAATTTTCTATTACTCTATAGTACTTCCATTAACTACAGTTTCAGTTGTTTCAGACATGGTACTTCTAACTTTCATCCTCATACAATTACCGTATTGTTCAGATCAGCTTATATTTTGAATTCTAGTTCCATGATAAATGGACATGTGAGAGTTTATATCACAGCTTGCATGTATGACAGTAATATAAAAATGGTTTATATGACCTTAATGGGAAGAAAGAGAAGAGCACATTTGAGAAAAGCCAGAGAAGAGCACTTTTCAAGCAAGACAGAGTCAAATTAAAAAGGCTGGGAATCAGCAGTGTTGCTCATTTCAGTCTCTAAGCTCTGAAAAATTCTTCAGAGTTGATGCTTCAAGGCAGTTTTAACACGCTTTGAGCACTCATAGAGCAAAAATAAAAGCTAGAAATGTGTTTACAGCTACAGATTATGCAAAACCAGAGTTTCTGATTTTCTCAACTGTCTCAGAGTTCTTTAGCGTTACATATAGGCCAATAATAAATACCTTAATCTCACTTCTTCTGCAACATAGTCCCTAATAAAAATCTCAGAGTACTTTACAAACATTAAGAAATTACAAACATTAAGAAATTTAGCAAGCAGATACTATTAACTTAATTATAAGTAAACTGAGACACAGAATAAGGCCAACATTTTGTAATGGGCTAAGAAAAAGTAGAGAAATTGCAATCAGTCTTTTTAAAAGATGAGACAAAGATCTTGCAAAAACTTTTCTAACTCTGTGATGCAGGACATTCTATTTTACATGAAGAAGTTATGCTCTATGATATGTGAACCATCAAGTTATCTTTGCCTGATGACAGTAAAAAAAAAAACAAACACATATACATAAATAAGATTTATCACCACCATGAATTTGCATAAGTTTATGGGCATTTTAAAAAACTTTCCCAAATATGGTGTTCTTTTTACTGTATAACAATGGGCCGGGGAAGGGGAAGGGGAAGAATATGCACTTATTTTTATTGCAATATTTGGCAATAAGGTAGAATTAAGCTGCACAAATTATAGGCTTTGGGGTTTGAATAATTAATCATTTTAAGATCACACGTTATTTGTTTTACTCACTTACCAGTCCTTTTTTTTTTTTTTTTTTTTTTTTTAACTTTGGACATTCAAAGCTTTTATTCTGCTAGTTTCCACTAAAAAAACCTTACGTACACTGTTTTCAGAAAGCTTGGAAAGTTCACTGCTGTTCATCCCCTGGTCTTCAGATAAAACAAATAAAGAAAAAAAGAAAACAAGATGTAAAGCTGCTGTGAAACACACTAGTCTCATGGAAGCTAATATATCAAATCTCTCCACCTTCAAAATGAGATAACATAGCATTTGGAGTGAGATCACTGTGTCAGAATTTCACTGTTTTGTGTTTCCTTGACATGATAAGAAGAAACCAGAGAGTGAAGTTTCAACAGCTCTAATTCAAATTGTTTACTAATCAATATAAGTTTTACAAGTATCTTACTAATTTCTACTGTACCATCTCTTCTATAGTTTTGCTATATACATAATATATTATAATACATTACATAATATATTATATAATATATTATATATATTATATATAGTATATATTATAATATATATATAATATAACATACATTATATATATATATAAAGTCCTAACTTCCAGGATTAAGAAGTAAATGGACCAAACAGCCAAACAAAAGAACATCAGCATTTCATTCCATCTCTCTCTGTCTCTTATATGTAAATTTCACATAGAATTGTAATTTTGGGATTTGTGGGAGTAGGTGGATTTAAGAGCTGGATAAGGAAGAAACAATAGAGCACAGATCTTTTTATTTAACTTATTTAAAAGGAAGGAATGAATTAGCTTTTATCTTAATACAGATCAGTCGGCTTGAAGGACCAACTCTGTGATCTCACAACAGAAAGGAACCAACATGTTTAAGCACTTAATTTTTCCTGACCCAAAGATATTTTCCCTCATATTCCTATGTTTACATCTCTCTCAGTGTATGACTGCTGCTTTCTTCCTCTGAAGCATTGCCAGAACTCATCCTTATCTTGATCCTGCCTATACCATCTCTTTATTCATTCCTCAATAATTTAACCTATTTTCTTCTTCCTACTGGAACTCAATTCTCTGAAATAAACCATGAGAAAAAAAAAGAAAGTCCATTTTTCTAAGGGGAGAAGGGAAGGGGAGGGGAGGGGAGGGGAGGGGAGAGGAGGGGAGGGGAAAAAGAGTAAGCAGTCTTTTTGCTCAACCTTCACTCAAAAGAGCTGCAAAGTGACTGCTTAACCCATAAAAGTCATCACAGTTTCTCCATATTCCTCCTCCTTGTCTTACTGCCTTTTCAAGTCCCATTCTGGGCTGCTGCAGAATTAGCAATTTTCAAATTCCATTTATATAAATTAAAAAAAAAGAATGTTGGGGAGCTTCTCCACTGCATATTCAGTTAAGTGCAAACACCTACTTCGTTGTCTTTTCAAGGCCGTTCATGACAGATGATAAACAGATGTCAAGATTTATTTAAGTCTTGGGGAACCAGAATACTGATTAATAACAGAATAAATTTAGAACAGATATAACTTTCAATTTCTCTTTGTTTAGTTTCTCCACTAATTTATTTTATTTTCAACCTACTTTCTGAATTTCATATTAGCCTACCCCTTTCTGATTCTGAGCAAAAAATTCATCTTTTCCCTGTCTTAGCCTTTTCTTTCTGTCATGTATTACTATGCCAGCAATAAATAACTATCTAATAGCTTTCAAACCCACTTGCAAACAACTTAAAAGATAAGGCTCTGATGATCTTCCTGTGTCATGCATATCTCAGATTGCGTTGCAGACATCAGCCCACAGATACCATATTTTTGTCTGAAAGAAATCTTGCTCCCATATTTACTTCTTTCGCATATTGGCTCTCTTGATTTACTTCTCTGCTAATCTCATGCTATCCCCTACCTATTTAAAAATGTTGAGTAAGACTAATCACAGAAATATGTTGTATGAAAATATATATTTTTTAATTTTTAATTGTTTTTTAATTATTATCTTTATTTTAAAGAGCTACCAGTAGGAATTGATTTCCATACTTCAATTATTTTCACATTACCTAATATTTCTGGTTTTCAAAAGTCACATAGTAACTGTGGTTGCTATTTCTACGATTCAGTTCTTTTTGGAAGAGAAGGAGAAAGTAATAGGGAGGACTGAAAACTTGTACCAATTTCCTTAAAAACTTAGCGGACTCCACCCTGCTTTAAACCTTTTAAAGTATCTTTCAGACTTCATGGAACTGTCTGTCCTCCTTCTCTCAAGTACAAAGGATTCTCGTAGCTATATACCATGAAACATAAAGTGAATTTATAGAATAATAAGTGTTAGAGGATGGAAATTTATGTGGATTTTTTCTCACATATATTATTAAAATGTAAATATGTATTAGTTACAAAACATTTTAATTGCATATATATGGCCCAGTATGGTTATAAATCTGAGGGAGATCAAATCTGACATACATAATTCTAGCTGTTTCCCAATAGTGGTGGTAGATTAGTTACTCAACTCTGCAACTAAACTTACAAATCCACATCAAAATGTTTGGAGCCTGAAATAATTACCTGAACATGACTCATTGAAAATGCAACAAGTATTGACTCTCCAGCATTTAATACAGCTGCCAGAAAATAAAGTAATGAATTAAGGAAACATCAGAAGAAAAGGGATGAAAAGGAAAGTTGCAGGAAGAAGGGTAAATGTACTTAATGGTGTTATATGCTTTCTTCATAAATGCCCTCTCTCCTACTCTCAGTTCTCTTCAAAATACTGGTATGTAGCAGGTTTTACAAACAGATTTGAAAAAATAGTACCGTTCAACATATCTAATACTCAAGAAGGTGTTCCATGGTATCACTATGGAATTACTTTGGAATTACCTAGTTCCATGGAATTACGTAGCTTGTTGGAAAAATATATCTATATCTATATCTATCTATCTATCTATTTACAGGAGAGGTTACTTTATTATTATTACTGTTTCATAATCTCTTTTTTTTTTTTCTTTTTTTCCTTATTATTATTATTCAGGTTTCACAACTCTCCTGGGTATTAATTACAGAAACAAATGTATACTGGGTGTACTTAAACATGTTCCAAGCTTTCTAGACTTAGATACAAGTGGTCTAGAGAGTGGGTCTGCAGACGTTAAAAACAGAGCTATATCAAAAACTGACTGAGGTCAGTTTTGTTGCTGACTGATTCAGATAATGATGCCATCCCAGAAGCAAAGTACACAGCCTACTTTCACTGGTAGTTCCTGTCAGGAAAAAAAAAAATGAATTGCTACAACTAGAATATTTTGAACTTTTATTCAAGTTGTATTCCAGCATGTATTCATGTCTAATTCATAACAGAATGAACACAAATATAGATCATCAACTTTGATTCCTTTTCCTATTTTTGTGCCTTGGTCTGTGAAAGATTAAAAGCAGCACCAAGACAACTTGAAAGTGTTGGCAGCATAAAGAAATTTTCAAAACTTTTGGTATGCTGGGACAGATTACTTGAGAAGTCTCTTTGAAAAAGCTTGGAAATTTTAGAAAGATTGTTTTACCAATATTTCAATTCACTGTAAAACAACCTCAGAGAACTACTAATCAAGATATATCTACCAGAGTATTTAAGGAGAGTCGTACATTGTCTGTGCATAGATGTCACCACCTCACTGCCTGACCACAAAGCTCAGGGATGAATTTTGAAAGTTGAATAGACTTTCCCAGATACTTTTACTGTCCTTTCTCAAAGTCTCAATCTAAGTTCTTGATTTTCCAGTTCTATTTGCCAAAATGAACTTTTGAAATATTACGAAAAATTCTGTGCATATATAATTCTCTCTATTACACATTTTTCTTCCCTCAGAATAAAACTATCTGCATTATTTCAAGAATATTTATATTGCAAAAACTGTCTTTATCATATCTAAAAGTAACTTTATTTCAGGAATTATTGTACTGTTACTGGTATTAATATATAATAATGTATTGTCACTGTAGCATGCTTGGTTTGAGGATAGAAGATCTGCCAAGAAAAACAGGCTAATAGGAGAAAAGAGTACTTATTATCACCTCTGTTATGATCTTCACTCAGGAGTCTCTTCATTTTTCTTGCTTTCTCTTTTTAACTTATACACAGAAACACATTTTGATTCCCACCACTTTAACTTTTTTCATTCTTATTTATTTTTAGTCAGTGCTGGCATTTCCATTTTCTTTTCATTCCAGCTGTCTTCTTGTCCTCCATATTTGTACTCAGATATTCAAAGAAGACTGCTCATCACACCTGCATGGAATAATTCTCTGTTTTCTCTTATTGCATGAAAAATGTGGGACTTGATGAGAAGTAGTTGCTTGGGAGTCATTTTATTTTCCTTTGCTTTGGGCTCCAAACCAGAATTTGGTTCAGTGAACTTGTACCAGTGGAGCTGTTTGAAGGATACACATGGAGAGAAAGCTGAGAAAAACTGCAGAACCTAATAATCCCCATTGTATTTACTGGTCTATTGTGTTTGTTGAGAAGTATTTGGGATATCACAAAGTAGCCATTTAAAATCAGAATTATTGTAACATGAAATAACATGCTGATCCACCTGTTCAACAAAACATGTCTATCACTAAACTGAAATACTGACATAAAGACATTTTGTTGTTGTTTATAATTGATTGTTTTTTGGTTTTGCCAAAGAATTAATTTTATGAGGAGTAACAGAAATCATGGACTTCCATTTTAAAAATGTGTGGAGAACTAACTCTTTCTATGCTTGGTAAAGGTACAATTTCAGGATTTCTGTTGCAGGTAGAAGTCTGTGTAATAGCCCAAAACATCATAATTCCTTAAGCCTAGGAAGACAAATTTTAGAAGATTAGCTTCATCAATTCAAGATTTATAGCCTTTTTTTACACTTACACTTTAACCTTACAAGAGTTTTCTTCAATGATTTTTTTTCTATGTGGCTCTTTAGATGATAAACTCTGTTTATTGGACAGCATCTCATAAATTATTTCAGATAATTTCAATATAACTATAGGCTGAATGACTGTTATGTTCTGCTAGAAAAGGCCTCTCACTTTTATTCAAGTTCCATTTCCTACTCTTACAGACTGTCCCATCCTCCTTAGGTAAGCAAAATTCTCAAGGGCATCCCAAAAACAAAAGTCTGCAACTGAACTTAATGCAAATTCTGTGACACGTGTTGAACATTATACTTGTCAAGATGAGTTTTGAGTTAGACATTCGCTCAGTTTCCAACACAGAGATATGCTGGAACACAAAAAGTTAAATAAAATATAAAAATATTCAACATGACTAGTAAGTGAAGTTTGATTTTTTTTTTTTTTTATTTTTTCATGATTGTTGATCGGTTTTGAAGTAGAGGCAATTCAAAGTCTTATAATAATAGACATGCAAAAAAATCTTCCCAAGCATAAGTGATGACTCACACCAGTGAAATAAATCTGGATAATAAGATACAAGCTAGCATCATGAAAGAACTCACTTTCCCAGAAGAAATTTACTGTTAGGATTATGTGCAAAATATTTCATTGACCTAAGGTTTCTATTTTCAACACAATTCCTAAACATACAGTGTTCATTTCTCCTAAAAACTCGGCAATTTAATTGCGCTTGATGTTCTTATTTTGGTAGTCTGAATTCAATTATTTGATTCCATCTTTTTTTTGATGGAGACTTCTACAATTTGAGACTTCTACAAAGACATAGGATCCTGGAGAAAAAAAAAAAAAGAAAAAAAAAAAAACAGCTTTGGCACAAGAAACACTGAAAGCCTATTGCATTACTAATGTTTACACAGAAAAACTGAGTGGATAAACCTATAACATAATGCTTCCTAGAAGGTGTAGAGAATAATATGTTTTCACTCCTCTTCACACTGTCTTAAAATTCACAGATAATTCTGATACTGTATTTTTCTTGGCATACATTCCATAGGATGTACAATGCATAGAGCCTCACTGCAAATGTTAGCCATGCTCTACATTGTAAATGCCGGGCTATGCTGTCAGCAGAAGCTCTTGAAGGGATTCCAGCACACTTTCCCACAAATGTTTCTGCCAGTCTGAGTATCAACTTTGTCACTCTTTCACGTGGCAGAGAATGTACTTTTCCAAGAAGACAGATATTTTGGCCAATGTGAAACTGTGAAGCAAAGGGTTTGGATTTTATTTCATCAGTCCCTCTGCAGAAGCTTTTCACAGACTGATATTGTCAGCTGTGCTAGCCAAGAGTGCTCTCAGCATATTCAGGTGGACTTTTGCCAGATTGTTCCCAAAGAAGAAAACAAGGTAGTATTTTTCTACTAATATCATGGATCTCCAATGAAATTAGAAATTTGTCTCAGAGCTTGGACTTGACACTACTCCATCTGGATAGAAAAAAAAGTGTTGAGCTGAACTGTCCATCCATTTTTGATAGACAAAGGCGTTTAAAATATCATTAATAAAGTTAAAAATATGTATTAAACTTTAAATAAATTCCAATAAAAATAGGTATGATATTATTTTTGGGGGATGTTGGCTGACAGAGCAACTTTCAGGTTCATATTTGCAAGTAGAGGATATACAGGATTGTCCTACATGTGAGCCCTAAGCTTAAGCTCTGGAAACATTTCAATTTTGTATAAAGCAGTATTCATGAGAATCCTTAGGGAATCCTTGGGTATTTCTGCTATTGCTCAAGAGCGAATTCCACAGCAGATATTCAACACTACAACACTGAGTGCTGAGCTCTCAATGTTTCCTGTCATCTAGCAGAATCCCAGGTTTCTTCTGAAAGATACAGCTTGTATTGATGCCTCCTAGTAACATTTACAGAAGCCACTAAGCTGTTATGGAGCCACCAAATCTTAAAAGTTCAATGGCTGTGACACAGTCCTCCTGTCTTACAGGGAAAGTAGGTACCAAATACACCAGCTTTCAACTGAAGGGAAGTAGCTGTCTTTCCTTCTATCCATAGGTGATGAATCTTCTCTGTGTGACAGATCTTAACCCATCTTTGGAAAAAAATACATTGGAGGTGTCAGTAGTGGTTATTGGTCCTCTAAAGCACTTTCCTGAATGATTTTCCTCACTTGTTGATTTGAGGATTTCACAGAATAACAAAATCATACAATGATTAAGGTTGGAAGCAACCTCTGGAAGTCCTCTGGTTTGACCTCCCTGCTCAAGCAAGGGTATCTAGAGCAGGTTGCCCAGGAGCTTTTCAAGATCTCCAAGGAGGGAGACTCCACAATCTCCCTGGACAACCTGTTCCAGTTCACTGTCACCCGCACAGTAAACAAGTGCTTGCTGATGTTCAGACAGAACCTCTTGTATTACAGTTTGTGCCCATTCCTTCTATCAGTGTCCTGTCACAGGGAACCATCTAAAAGAGCTTCGCTCTGTCCTCTTCCTTTCAGACAAGTACATATTGATAAGGTTGCCCCCAAGCCTCCTCTTCTGCAGGCTGTACAGAATCAACGCTCAGCCTCTCCTCACAGGAGAGGTGTTCCAGTCCCTTCATCACCTTGCATCCTGATGGCCCTCTGTTGGACTCTCTGTTTTCAAGTCTCTCTTGTACTGGGGTGAGGGGTGGGTGCTTTGTAATTGCCCTTGAATCAGCCCTTACAAGCCTGTATGTCAGAATCTCTTTGAAATGTTGACAAGAAAGAAAATCACCAACAATGAAACTAAATGAAGTTATAGACCTCTTTTATGGTGTTTCATGTTCTTAAGTGGCCAAATAGCTGAACATGAGACGGATGAGGATCTCCACAAATCCTGCTGCAGGATGGCTTCAATGATCAAGTGGCACTCCTATGGGTTAGCAATGACATCATTGTCTATATGAATTCGAAAACATTACTATTAAAGTTGTAGCTCAGATGTACAAGAATCTTGTAAGAGATTGGGGTAGACAGTAGTCTTGATGTTTTAATTTTTCATATTAATTTAAACCAGAATTTTAATAGATATGATATAGGTTTTATGTAGTGATGTTAATTTACTTCAACCAGTATCTGGCCCAGACAAAACCATACTAGTGGCTTGGATTTCTCTCTCACACCTTTCAGACTTGTTTTTGAATGAATAAATATGTGTGTAAATAAGCAATATTTTGATTAAGAGTTGACACAGATGTGTTCCAGAATTGTAATCTTCCAAGTCATCATTTATGAAGAACATGTTAAAAGAACAGGAAACTTGTGTGAAATGTCTCAGAAAACAGCCTAGGCTCCTTTATGCCTATGTAGTTTTTCATTCAGTTGCAGGATCATTTGTTTAAAATATTGCTGACTATATTCAATTTCTTTTTTTAAATTTAATCTTATGTTTTATTGAAGCAATAACTCCAGACTGAAGTTAAACAGGGAGCCTAGATGAGCTCTGATAAAAATAATAACACTGAACATCCCTCTCTGCCAAAAAAAAAAAAAAAAAAGTTGCTAATCTTTGGCATTTATTGAATTTAGTATCATAGAGATGCAGTAATAGAAGGGCATCTAGCCTTTGTAAAATTATTCTAATTCAGATCCCTGTGCAAAATTATTCTAATTCAGTTCTGTATGTTCAATTGGAGATTGAATGTTCTCTATATTACGCCAGGTATTGAGCAAGTAGCTCTCCTTTCTGAACTGATGTACTTATTAAAAAAAAAATATTGAAACCCTTCTACCCTTCTCAACCACTTTCACCCTATCAGCTGCAGTGTGCACAACAAGCTGTAGCCAGGCAGTATTATTTTCTACCCATCACAGTGGAAAAAGCTCTGATAAATTACAACAATAAAGGCTTCAAACATTGCAATCAATACTTAATGGAATAATGTAAATCCAGCTTGTGTATGACTTCAGGATGGTGTTCTCTTGCAAAGAGAAAAAGATTGATGCACAGCAGCAGAAGTACATCTTTTCTTTTTTTTTTTTTTCCTTCTTCCCCCCCCCGGAAGTGGTCAGGGCTATAAGGTATACACAATAATGTGCTAAAGTTGCTTTACTTGTATTGTGAAGTTTTTGTTTTTTTTCAGCTTAGTTGAAAAGGAGACAGAGAGACATTGTGTCTCTGATGGCTCTGTAAAAACCAAGTTAATGGTATTCTCAGTCTTTAGACACATTTACACACTTCTATCTGCTTGGGGAGAAAAAAAAAGTAAGGGGGGGGCGGGGGAGAAACAGATTTCAATAACAAAAAATTGTACAGATCTACCTTCAGGCAACAGAAAATGCATGTGATAAAGGAATAGCCATGAAGTGTAGAGGAGTATATAGGTCTTAGCAGTTATTGACCAGAGACTGTAAAGGAGATGTGAAGGATGTGTGAAAAATCCTAAATAAAAGACCTAGAATAACATATAATGTGGATAAGAAAGCGTGCTTGAAAGAAATGCAACTGCCGCTAAAGAAAGTGGTAAGATGAAGAGGTGGAAAGGAAGAAATGAATTACAAGAACATTAGCAGTATTCTGTATTCAGAGTTTGTTTCGGAAAGCATACTGTACTCCACTTCAATTACCTGAGTATATTATATCAATTCAAACAACAGTTAAAATGCACAAATTCTACTTTCCACTCTCCTCTTTGCCTCTACCGAGTTTTCATTGAGTTGTATTTGTACTTCAGATGAGGCCAGGCCCACAATCAGTTTGAAAAGATAAAGAGAAGGAAGGTTCAAATTCAAAGGGCAGTAGGAGTGTCAGAAATAACATATAGAAATCATGTTTTTGATATCCACTTCACTCATTCAAGGAACATTACTAATTATAAAAACACTTTTCACAAACATTGTGTCTGTAGAGTACATAGTATTTGTTTTCGAAACTTGAACAATTCAGCAGGAAGGAGAAAAACATTAACAAAGTCAGCCTATATTTTTCAGGTGAATATTGATTTACTGGAAATATTACTTTCAGATATGCATGTTACATCACCAGACTGAAATCCTCTTTGAAGATTTGGGCAAAGGTTTTTCTTTTTTTTATTATTTTTTTTCCTGTTCAAATTATAAGAAATGTTATTTCTTTAGAAGATGCCTATATTGATCTGGTTGACGAGAAGCTTGACATGAGCCAGTAATATGCGCTTGTAGCCCAGAAACCCAACCATACCATGGGCTACATCAAAAGAAGCATGGCCAGCAGGGCAAGGGGGGTGATTCTCCCTCTCTACTCTGCTCTTGTGAGACCCCACCTGGAGCACTGTATTCAGCTCTGGGGCTCCCAGCAGAAGAAGGACATGGAAGTATTGGAATGAGTCCAGATGATGGCCACAAAGATGGTCAAGGGGCTGGAGCACCTGTCCCATGAAGACAGGCTGAGAGAGATGGGGTTGTTCAGCCAGGAGAAGAGAAAGCTGCCTTCCAATAACTAAAGGGGACCTACAGGAAAGCTGTGGAGGGACTCTTTATCAGGGAGTGTAGCAAGAGGACAAGGAGTAATGGCTTCAAACTAAAAGAGTAGATCTAGTTTAGTCATGTAGCTTGGTGGGAGTTCCCTCATAAGCATTTACCCTCAAAATATATTTATGGATATCAATCATGACCCTCTTAGGCTACACAGGTAAGACTGGTTTCCTCTATAAGATGTACTCTCTTTATTCTAGAAACCTTTCTACCTACCCATTTCTGTATAAGTCTTCTTTCTTTCTTGAATAGGACCAGCTAAAACTGTCATTCCAGTATTCCAGATAGTATGGTCAGAAATTCTGCACCGAGATATTAAAAGAGAAAAAGAAACAAACAAACAAAAAACAGAACAGCCTGGAAACTTCTAGTTTTTGTTAATTCAAAGATACAAGTCTTAACTCTGTGTCAGAAAATAAATTACATTTTGTAAACTAAAGACAAAAAGCCCTAAAGTCTGGCTTTAATTTGAGCTGACTATTCTGGAATGAAATCTAGGAGAATAATCAATACATTCACAAAAATTTTATATCAGTCCTTGGTAGTAATCAAAAAAGTAAACCAAATATTAGGAATGTTAGAAAAGAGGTAAAGAGTTAAATAAATAAATAAATAAATAAATAAAAATACATAGGAAACAATTAAGCCTCTATATAAATTCATGTCCTGTCTGCTTCTTGAATACTGTACTGAAGGATACTACCTCAAAAAGTGAACAGAGGAACCAGAAAAATTGAAAAGCAGCAACAATGATAATCAAAAGCACACAGCACTGAAAAACCACTAAATAGGTTTGTACTCATCACTCTGAATAAGCTGTAAATGGGAGTAATGGTTATAAAATTTTATAAAATTACATTTAAAAGAAAGACAGTGGAAATTGAACTGCTGGTAAAGCAACAAGGGTACAATTCCCTACAGTTCGAAAGGCTAGAGCAAGATCAAGCCCTGCAGTGAGTATACCATATGTATACCACTCCATATCACTCTGGGACTTCTCCCCTTCCCCGTCACATGTGGCTCTCCATAAAGCAAAGTAGGAAACAACAAAGTAATCCAGAATCTGTAGAACCAAACTTACACAAAGCCTCTCTTTTACTACCAATAACAATAGTGGCCAGGGCATTAGCTGTATGGTCAGACCCTTCTTCCTGGTAGTATATGCACACCTTAACTGGTGTTTCATAGAGATGAAGTTCTGCCCACAGACACTTATCTAGCATGCTTCAGATGTCTGGAAACAAAACAAAAACAAACAAGCCCACACACAGACACACACAGACACACACACACACAGATACACACACAAAGGCAAAAAAGAAAAAAAAAAGAAAAAAGGCAAAAAAAATATTTACATAGTCGTAGAAAATAAATTTTAAAATCTTATAAATATCTGAAGAGAATTATCTCAGAGACCTTCTTCCATCAGACTAAGATCTTGTCTGATTTCCTCTTTCTTCCCAGAAGAGTTTGAAGAAAACATTTTAAAGTGTTAACTGCCATGTCATTCAGCAGTGGAGTTGACACACGGCCTCCTCCAGTTGCTGACCTAATTTAACAAAGAGTCATCTCATGGGACAGCCTTTGAGTGACTCTGAGGACAAAACATGAGAAAGATGAGGGATGAAATTCTACCATATGTTATAACATATGTACAGTAACACTCAGTACTAAGGCTGAAATGAATTTATATCAACATGAGGATCTCCAATTTAAACATACTGTAATAAATTCCAAACTCAGTTTTACCCAAAGAATTGCCACATTCAAATGAAATAAAAACAGGAGAGTTTTCCAATACTAGTATTCTTCATAAGACCTAACAACACACCTAAATATCCTATTTTAAATGTAAACTCCAACTGCTTTCTTTATATACGACATTATCAATATTATAGCATCTGATAGTACAAACTACACCTGGTAACATGCTACATATCCTTTTTTCATGGCTTTTGGGCAAGATAAAGTGCTTAAATGACTATTATTAACCATATGTGCCTACAGACATCTTCTAGCCTACAGGTACTGTAGTACCTAAAGCACTACAGGTACTTTAGCTTTATTTGTGCTAAAAACAGTAGACAAATTATCTTCTTACCCAGAAGAATTTACAATCTTCGACTATGCAGAGACTACATATGCTTAAAATAAAGTTCAGGAGGTTCAACTGACACTACTACAACTGCAGATGTTCTTAATATTAAGCTTATAAAAAGTATCTTTGTGGGTCTAGGACCTAAAATCTCAGTCATAAATGGAACTTCTGCATTTGTTACTTTAGAAGATTAATTACAAGTGTGTATGTCACGAAGCAGAAAAATGTTTTAACTAACCTGGAAATGAAAAGAAATGAGATTTTGCATATATTATATGGAAATAGTCTAAAAGAAGCTTTCTTAAACTGTTCCTTGCAGCTGAGTTATTCTCAGGATTTTGAGAATTCTCAGAAGTCACCTTGCTTGCTTTGTAACAAAACAAAATAAAAACCAACAAAAAGCCCAGTATATCCAACTTTTAAAAGATATTCTCAATTTGATATATTCAATGATCAGGGTAAAAGAAGGGTAAACACAACAGCCAAGAATTCAATGGAAGTCCATTCCATGAGACTGGGGTTTATTTATCTACCCATGACTATTAGTACCATTTGAAGTCATACTGTTACCATAGTAGGTTAGCCATTGTGAAGAGATTATATCTCCATAAGTAGGTGCTGTTCAAAGATGACTTAAAATAATGTAACTTCAAAAATTAGGGAACTGGGTCGAGGCATGTGTACACTCAGAACATCAAAGATGTGGAATGGAGAATGACGAGAGAGAATCTGATTGCTTCTATATGCCTCTGTTGCCAATTATTTTTCCTGATGTGTTCCTTCATTTCATTCCTCAAATATAGAATGAGCACTGTTATACCAATATAAATGTGATTTCACCAGTGTAAATGCTACCTCAAGTATCAACCTGAAGAAATAATAGCAAAAACTGTCCCCCAACAACTAACTTACAAAAACTCAGTTATTTACCTAGCTGTAATATATTCATTCCTACCACCAAATTTGTAGCTGCTTTATATCATAATACAAAATATAGATTTTTCTCTGTGTTTCTACGTAGTGGAGAAACTGCTGACAGTTCTATTCCTTTGTCACTACAAATGTACAACAAAGACCATTTTGTGTATAATCCAGAGGCAGATATGTACACATTTCAAATCCTGCTGCATGTGTAGTAAATTGAAGAGTAACGACACCTGCTTTACTCCTCAAACAGAGAAGAGAGTGGGAGCTCCACTTTTGTAATTACCAAGACTAGCATAACTCCAGGCTCACTTTGTGCCTCATTGTCCCTAATTTTAGGTGGTATTTATTCTTATTAATAATTACAAATCTGCTGATTTGATGAGGATTAGTTAATTCTTTTGCAGTGTTTTGAATGTGTTATGTACTTTTACTAAAGGTTTAAGATGGGAGAATGCAATATGTTTGTCCATCAGGGACCAACCCTTGACATGAATGTAACGTAGTGTAAACTGCCCATATGTTATGGCATATGGCAGAATTCTAACACTTCTTCATATACCTTATTCTTCATTCTCAATGTAAATAACTGACTCTTTCATGGGTGGGAACTGGGTTAAACTAGGCCACAGATTCAGTGGTTTTACTTCTTTCAAGAGGTGATAAACAAGAGATAACGACTAAAACCCAACATGAAGTATCTTCCAATTTAGGGGAAAAAATTGCAACACTTCAACTAGTCATGCTACATATGTCATGTGTATTTAGGCCTGAGTTGGTTTTTAAACTTAAATAGACATAAGAAAAGAAGAAAAAGAAGTCTCTCTGGAGATTTTCCTTATCCCATGCCTACCAAACCAATGATGTTAACTGAGAATTAGATAATAAACTATTACTTATTTCAGCTTTTTTTCTCAAATTCTTTCAGGAACTGGACTTATGGCACATTTAATAATACTAAACTTCAAAATTAACTTCAAAATTAGTTTAGATTTATAAAATGAATTTCTTTTCCCAGCATTTGAAATGTTGTCAGAACTTTTAATTCATTTTCATCCCATTTTAAAAGAGAAACAGAAATCCTTCATTCTTGGTAACTTGTGCTCCTGTACACTACTATCCCATAAAATCACAGAAATATATATATACAAAACAACAAAAAAACCCTCAATTACTATTTCATAAAGAGAAAAATTGGAAACTGGAAAAGTTAAGAGACCAAATGAACATTAAATCTTGATTTGTGGTAGGCAATTACCTGGCCACTGTCACAATGACATCTAATATTTTCATACTCATTAAGAAGAGTGGGCAGTAAAATCTTGATGGTATTTTTTATATGATATAAGAATGTACTCAGGTCAGATGGAGTACTGATTTAAATAATTGTAAGCCTTGGTTTATATACACTTCCCTAGTTTTGATTACCTCAAAATACAGTCCTGTAGAAACTACAAATTCCATAGGCTGCTTTCCTGGTCAGAAGTCAGATACATTATACATTTCTGTGGCAAAAAAAAATACAGTTCTTGTCCAAGTAAAGTTTTACAGCCTATTTAAGTAAATAAATCCTGCAAAACCTGTACATAGAAGAACTTAGAGACCTGAAACGTGAGCTGAAAAAAAGAGGATTTCTACGCTCCTACTCATTTTGCTGACCTGCACAGGTCAACCTTTGGTGTTAGATTTAACAACTGAAATATTTACACCAGGCTGCATGTCTTTCTTAGAGACATACTTGATTAATTATGGAAATGACATCACAGAAAAGGCATTTTTTTCATTTTTTTATAGCATTCTTGGTTCAGCTGTACACCAATGAATTTGGTGACAACTCCAGTTGATCAAGTCAAATTTCTGGATGTAATAAGACATAGCAAGGCAAAAGTACTCAAGATAACAAAAGAATCTATTAGAAATTTCAAAAGATTGAATAATTGAACTAACTTAAGTAAGTTTAATTAACAGATTCATAGACTTTCAAGCCAGGTGATACCATTTTGACAATGCAGTTATGTTCAGTAATGTTTGCACCAAACCAAATCATTTCTGATTGAATTGTAATATATGTTTCAGAAATATATCTTGTCTTAATTTCAGACCAGAAAGAATCTGCTACAGGAAAGCTGTTTTGTTATTTCAAAGATCATTACACTTATGGAAAATTCACACCTCACTTCCAGTATGGTTCTGTTTAATTTTTGCTTTGAATCATTAGACTTGTTTTGGCCTCTGTGATAGAAATTCTAGGGGCTACATTACCATATAACTTTCCCCACATAAGTAATTAGAAACTAGGATTAAATTATATTTTAGTTGTCATTCCGATGAATTAAAATATAGAACTCTTAGAACTTTATTTTTTAATTACTCTGAATTAATATTTTCTGTTCCACTGAATCTCTCATGTGACTCTTTTCCTATTCTTTTCTGAATTTAATAAAATGGATTAGAGGAAAAAAAAATAATAATCAAGTTACTGTTTCTTCAGCTTATGAAAAAATAAAGTACCAGCCACCGCAATGTGTCACAGCGGTAGTATATTCTTGTAGAAGATGCTTATGCATGTACGCACCTACACATGTGACTCCTCATTTTGCTGCAGATCATTCTTTACTGTCTGCAATACAATAGTGAAAACAATATATATGTTCCTGTAGTGGTGAAGCTGTAACCAAGTACCTCATAGCAAGGATTACTGTTACTCTGGGACAAAATAGTACAGGCAGTTATTTTTCGTGGGTTTTTGTTTGTTTGTTTTTGTCTTTGTATTCAAAAAGAGCTATGTTATAACCAATTAACCTCTTCCAAAAACACCATGTGAGGGGGACAGATTCAAAAAATCTGGGAAGCTAGATAAAGTTTTAGGATACATTTTGAAATATATCTAGGAGTTCAACAAGTTTGCCTGAAAGCTGCATGTAAAATATGAAGTATTTTGTAAGATTTACTCCTCTGATGTAAAGTACACTAAGATTTTCTTAAACTGCCACTGAAAATAATTTTCCCACTGCTGAAGACAAGTTAATCAGAGTTCATCTCCAGGTATGAAAAAGTGTCCCAAAATTAAGTTATTTAGTGAGTTTGAAGACCTAAGGCAATGAAAATCTAACCAATATAAAAACATTTCCAACAGTGACTTGCTATGACTGCAGCCACTGTCAGAAACAGCAGCATAATCATAGACTAAATCTTCAGGAGTCAGACCTGAAAAGCGCAAAAATTGAATAATCATTTTAAAAAAAGAAAAGCGTGCTGGTAATAGGTTTTTATATAGCTAGGTATGCTATAAGTGATTTACTCTGCCATGGATATGCTTGATTTGAGTCAGTAAACAAACTGGGATGAAGCAACCAGAAGCTTTCCCCCATATTTAAGTCAGATTGAAGCAAAGTTAATTAATATTCCTCTAATGTGAATTAATATTCCTCAAATTCAAAATATTTCATTAATTCAGTTAAAAACTTCAGTTTGCATTACCACTTCCCAAATAAACCACTACTGAAATATAATGGGGGCAAAAAGCTATTTCACTGTAGAATCAAAAGATAATCATGCAGATAAAAATTTTTATCTGCATGATTAAGTTGGTAACCTCAATAAAAACTTTTTTTGTAGAATTCAATGTTACAACAGCCAAGCAGAAAAAAATGTAGGTGAAACTGCAAGACTAAGTGCTCAAGAGAATTTTTCAAAACCGATCACTTAAGATTCACAGACCTGAGTTCCTGTAGATACGAGTGGACAATACTTCTGACACCAGTGGTTTTCAATGAAAAATCCAAGTAAAAATTACATATTTCATATACACACATATGGAGATTATTCTTTGTGGCTTGCACAAAGAATGCCATTTTGCTGCACAGTTGACATACTGCCCAGGCCCATGGAGAAAGCCACATGGAGTCCTATTAGCACATCCACCTAACCTGAGCTTTTTGAGCAAGCAACTTTGGTTCTGCATCTACAGAGCAAGCCCACCTTGATGATTTTGAGCCTGTGCACTGAGGTATCTTTCAGACAGAACAATACTAACCTCAGAATGAATTAGCAAAGAAAATCATAGACATCCCTTCCAAATGGTCATTTTCTATTGGTTCTATCACATCTACATACTTATTGATGATTAATATAAAGACTGCATCCAGGAAATTTGCAAAGATTGCAAAGAAATTCACAAACTGTGGTGGCCTCAAGAAAAATACATACCAGGGAAAGCAATGAAGGCAAAAAAGTCGTAATAAAAATATAACTGCATTCCAGAAATAATATGATGAGCATATAAAAGGAAATTACATGATTACATTACATGAAGTAACTGTTCATAATAGCAGGAGATTAATATTCTAGGGGATCCCTTCAGACCCCATTTAAATGAATTTAATTTAGTCAGGTGAGAAGAAGTGCAACTACAACATCTATTTTCTGGCCTTTTTTATGAATTTTAAGAGCACTAATTTTTCTGTCTGAGATGCATGCAGGATAGGGGCTAGATATTCATTGTGCTCCATTTCACAGAGAGCCACTGCTTTAGACTCTAGCAAATGGGCTAAAACAAGATTCTCCTTCTATGGAGTTCAAACTATGGGGTTTTGTGTATACATGGCTGGGGTGGGGAGGTCCATGGAGGTGGGGGGAGTGGGGGGAGTGTTGACAGGGCCTGGGGTGGGAGGTTGCTTTTTTTTTTTTCCAATAAGAGGACGACTTCAACAGTGTCCTTGTATAGCACAATATTTATTCTATCACAAATAGCTCCTTCATGTAAGAGGAAAAATAGAGAAAAGGCAGGCAAACACTATGTCTTAAAGTCACCGTAGGGAGTCTCTCTGTATACTTTTCTGATGTGATAAAAGCAGTAGGAAATATCCTCTCTGATTTAGTGTTTTACAGACTGGTGTCTCCGTCAGTAGCCTGAAGACTCTAAATGCCTGATGACTGTTTGGAAAATTCATGATGACTTAAAGGTTCTACTCACCAATCAACTGAAAAGTACTGTAGAAATCTAACTTTTACCAAAAAAAAAAAAAAAAAAAAAAGAGAGAGACAACGGTCTAATCAAAAAAAAAAAAAAAGAAAATAATAGGTCAACAAATACAAAGATTAATTTTGATAATATTACAATAATTCACTTTTTTTTCCTGTGTATCAATAAACTTAATGCTATCAGCTAAAACTCTGTCTAATCTGAAGCATAAGGTAAGCCTCCTGCTCTCACATGAAATGATGAGGACGCATCCTTTGCTCAGATTCAGTCAACATCATTGCCAACTGAGGAATCAAGTGAAATTTTCAATGTGTTTCTTTCGTATATTAATATATAGAAAAGTCAGATTTACTTTGCAACATAGAACTAAATGGTTGGGACACATTTGACTGTGGATTGAGTTCTGGACTGCGAAACGGATGTGCAACATCAAGAGAAGTATTTAAGCATAGGATCAAAAGTAGCTCAGGTTTCATCAGTCACACATCTCAGTTTCAAGCTTCTGAAGTGTTTGTCACCCACAAAACATTTTTATGACTGATCCATGGAAAATGCGTTCTGGAATTTATTATTAATAAGAATGACTTCAGTGATGTAATAATACCAGGGCTCACTTCTGCTCCTACTTCAACCGTGGGTGAAGAATCAGATATGTCATTTATTCTACTAACATTAACTTTTTTTTTTTTTTAATATAGATTTCCTATATGTAGGAAAATACTTCGGTGTAGCTGAATCTACTCAAGACAGACAGTCATGTAGACACTCAAGATAGGTACTCAGGCTGCTGTACTTCACTGTCTACAAAAACAAACCACCCCCTGTAATTTAATAACTTCAATATTTTTCCTGAAATACTTCTGTCTCATCTAGCACCAAGTACTTCCTTACTGGTTAAAATGCTAAAACCAGAAAATTCATTAGTTATTTCTAGAATGGACTACAAAATACAAACCAAAATTTATGGCACTCAGGCTGTAAGTAGAGGGTTTATTATTTTTTTCTTTTTTCAATTTTCTGCCTTTATCCCTGCAAAAGTTAAACATTCCCTGCCTTTGTACTGAGTGAATATTTGTATCTTCCATTCACATTGCCAGCAACTCTGTTTTGACCATTTGTCAATTTTATATTTCCAGCAAGCATTCACTGATTTACCATTAGACAGAACTCTGGAAATCTTTATCTACTTTTTAGGGAAAAGTTAAACTGATTATGCATATAAATATATAGCTAATTCAAGAAGAAAGGTCTATGCTCCTTTTACAATGAATAAGCTTTTAATCTTTTAGTTTTAAACTAGCAAGCAGCTTCCATGGCTAAGGGCTGGCTTATTCCTTTGGCGTTGGCCGGTGAGGATTCTTGGAACATAAATATATGCAATAAGCCAATAATTCTGCTTGCCTTTCTGCTGCTCTTGAGGGTATCTCAGTTCTGGCAAACAGAAGGGTAATGGGAATTAGAAGGAGGGGAAAAAAACAGCAATAAAAATATAAATCACAAAAGGAAGGAAATCCATTTGGTCCTTGGCAGCAAAGACACCGCTCAGCTAATCCATGCTGAGTGCAATCCAATATTCCTTTATATAATCCTGTTCTTGTGGAAGAAAATTAAAGTTTAATGAAATAACGGCTGACACAAATCACTTTTGTTGCCCAGAAGCAGATTAAAGAATAGTTAAAATCATACAAATCTAATTTCTTTTCTGTTTTTGTTGTTTTATTTTATCCAGTGACATCTTTATTCTTTAATCCACAGCATCAGTTTTTGATTATTAAACATATATTCCCAATGTAAGAGAGATTTTGAGATGGAGAGAAGGGAGAGAAAATAGTGACAGCAAAGAAATGATTAGTTTTCAAATGGTACGTGTTAAAGCTCTTTCAAAAATCCATAAATTTTTCATAAGTTCATACGGGTCCTTGCCTTTAATCAATCTATGTCAAGGGGACTTTAAAACAAGTAAAAAGGCAATAGAATGCTATCAGTCATAACTGAAACTGTACAGGTCATTCCCATTTTCTATCACTCTTGAGTACATATGCTTTTGTTTTTCCGTAATACATTTGAGATCTGTGAACTTTGGGAGAAATTTAGAAGTTCTGCAAGAGAGACAACAATGTAAGAGACAAGTGGTGATCCTGATCTACCATATTACTCCAGCCACTAACTGCAACCCATTTTTCAGCAGCAAAACGGACTAAAAAAAAAAAAAAAAAATCAGATTAAGCTGATCCTTGGCATATTACATTCCATACAATAAGTTCTTTCATGACAGAAAACGTTACAATTTATCTGAAATTTTGACCAGACTTATAGCTGTGCTGAAAAAGATCAGGCTTTTCATTTTCTTTACCCTTGTCCCAAACTCTAACATATCTTCTCTAACAAATTCATTTGGGAAACTTCCCTGCCTACACTTCATACTGATGATATAACATAACTGGAGACTTATGTGGAGAGAATGAGAGAATGCAGGAGTCAGTGTACATTTATCTTTTTTTTTTTTCCCCCAGTAGAGCTATCAAAGAATTACCCAAGACACTTGAGTTGAGAAGTTAGTGAAATACAATATGGAAGTAAAAGGTTGCGTAATTCTTCCAGTATTTCTCTTCTCCACACATATTTTTGCAACAATATCTCTGCAGGTGTATGACGTGCTTAGAGAGAGGAAGGGCTGCTGCAGAAAAGAAGCAGGGTTAAAAACATATCTTCTAAGCACAAAAGGCTTTTCTATTGTTTTCATTATATAGTCTTTCAGATTGTATGTAAGGAGAAGTCAACATCTTGAGTCAGCTCAAGGCCTCTTTAATTAGATTTAAGGGATTCTCCAGAACAGGTGTCTGAGCAAGCCATTTGCCCCAGGAACACCACTTTGCCAGGATCAATGGGAAGGAAATAAATCATAAGAAACTACAAACAACTGATAACCTAGGAGTACACTATGGGGAAAAAGAAAATAAAACCAGTAGGTTTTTTTGTGTCTCAAAGATACCCACCTAACTCTTTGATAGATGTTATTTTAGATCAGATTAGTTCTTACCTACAGCAAAAAATCAGCCCATGGCCAATAGTACAAGCATGATCAAGGGAAAATAGTAACTTCCTGAAGTTCAACATGCATACCTATCTGAAACTGGGAAAAGGGAGTCCCAGTTTCAGGCCTTTTTACAGGCCTTTTTTAAAAGACATTGATTGTGTTTGGGCATATAAGGCATTGATTTTAATTCCTGGCACATGAAAACAGGTTTATAGGGTATATGGCAGAATTTATACATACTTAAGACAAAAAGTTCCTAATAATCATGTGTTAGTTAGCAACAGTGCATTTAGAAAGACCAGACAATATTACTAATAGGGAAACTGAAACAGCCTCATTTTCCCTCTTTAATTCTTCTGCATTCACACAAAGAACATCAACATCAGGTTTTGTTACCCTACGATACAGTGATCCACCCTAATTATATAAAATCATTCATCAGCGGCAAAATTCAATCACTGCCATTGGATCTCAAGATAAAGTCTTACTTTGCTGGACCTCTTCTGCCGGCTTCCTGTGAATACTAGAGAATGCATTAAATGCAGACCAGAAGCTGTGTGTGTGTATCTTTTTTTTTTTCTTCCTAATCCCTTTGCAGCCTGCCAAGCTTAAACTGCAAATGTCATCACCATGAAAGCAGTAGTTGAATCCAACAGGTGGGGTAATAAACCATGACATTTCTAGCACAGTTAATTGTACTGGGTGTGCTGGAATACCTTTCAGTACAAATACAGTTTCACTTGATGTCAGCAACAAGGCCACAGACCTTGTTTCTACTCCTTGTCCACATGAACTTGAGTGTTAACTTCCCTCCTCCAATGTGCTTTATGACCTTTCAGGTGGTGAAACCTCTGACCTATATCATTCCCATCTTTGCTGGTTCAGCTGCTGGGTGGTGACAACCTGCTAGACACTGTGTCTGCTCTAACGGTGATTTACAACATAATAGAATTAAAGCATTAACATGGTATTCCTGTCCACCCAACCCAAGAAGGCTTTGGTGATTGTAGAGAGGTTCTCTGGAGGAAATTGCAACATACAGAGATTTGTTATGAGCTTGTTGGCGCCTAGTGCCAAGACAGTTCATAAATTTAAGAAACATGACATCTATGCTCCATTTTTTTCTTGTTTTAGCTCTTCCTTCTGACAATTTTAGCAGCTGTTTTCCTGAATAAAAAGCTAGCCTGCTGCTTTAAGAGCAAGACACATCCTTCATTCTGATTTTTTTTCCCTTGATTTTAAGTATAAATATAATAGTTGGAAAAATAGATCTAATTAAAAGACAGAGTGTATTTTAAAGCTCCAAATTAGCTTTTTTTACATCAAAATTACTCTACTGATGTCAACTCATCTATTTTGCATCCGTACCAAATTCAGAAAAAAAAAAAAAAGACCAAAATGTACCTATATTTTCAAATGAGCGATTAGCATAATAATAATAAATCTTATCCCATAAAATAGGATGTTTATAAAAACTTATTCTGTTAAATAACTGAGTTCTGAGGGCTAGTTTCTTTGAAAACAACCTTATTTAATTCTATGATGTGGTCATTAATATTACATCACTACAGGAAGCTTGGTATGTTGTATTTCAAGATATGTAGCCTTTCCTCTAAACTGTAGATATCACACTGGTGAATTTGGAGACAAAGTAAAGTAAGAAAAGATATGAAGTAGAGATTCAGAAAGAGGAATCAAAATGATATGCAAATATATCAGAAGAAATTTCTAGTAACTTACATTGTATGAAATACTTTCCTCTTCTAATTAGACAGATATGAATAATAGTAATATCAATGCATGTTTAGGATTCTAACTTCTTTTCTTTTTGTTGTTACAAATGTGGTGGCTTGTTGTTTGTTTGTTTCTTCTGTTTTGTTTTGTTTTTTTTATCTTACTTAAAATGCCTCTTTCCATACATATATTATTTTAAAGTAAAGCTTTAGATATGTTTGCTGCTGAATCTAGTTCTTAATTATGAAATTAGGAAAATTCCTTTCAATTCACTGAATTTTGCAAGCTTCCTAACATATGAAAACATCTTTTAAAATACCACAATTACTCTCACCTGGCAAAATTCAAACTTTTCTTTCCTATGTCCAAGTTCTGTTTTTAAATTCTCTGCCCTGCCAAGATACTAATGTATCTCTGGATAAAATGAAATACTTCCTTGCCAAAAATAATTTAAAACCCATATTCAGGCAAGTTTTACCATCATTTCCACTGATGTTGGTGGCTAAGTTTTTCTTTAAATGAATTTAAGAAAAATCATATCCATAGAGTGAAAATGTGCTTAGCCTTGCCAGTCTTTCCCTTTGGTAAGGCAAAACCCTTACAAAATGAGAATCAGCAGAAAAATAGCAGAAAAATCTATATAAAACTTCATAAATCAACTAAAATGCTTACTTTAGAATCATTGAATCATTTAGGTTGGAAAAGACCTCTAAGATCAACAAGTCCAACCATTACCTTTACAGCAGTGTTTACATTATGTATAGAAGCTTCACTCATTTTCAGTGAATCAGCTTAAAAAAAGACATGAGTTTGTGTCTGTTTGTTATTTGACTGTTAATTCACATTGACTCCAGCGGTATCAGTGTTGTTTGGTCAATCATAAAATCATAGAATGGTTTGGTTTGTAAGGGACCTTAAAGATCACTTACTTTCAACCTCACTGCCATGGTCAGGGACACCTTCCATTAGACCAGGTTGCTCAGAACCTCATCCAACCTGGCCTTAGACACTGCCAAGGATGGGGCATTCACATTTCTCTGGACAACCTGTTCCAGTGCCTCTGCTTCCTCATAGTAAAGAATTTATTTCTTTTGCCTAATCTAAGTCTACCCTCTTAGTTTAAAGCCATTATCCTTTGTCCTATCAATATATTCCTTGATAAAGAGTCTCTTCCCAGCTTTCTTGTAGGCCTTCTTTAAGTACTGCAAGACCTTTATAAGGTCTCACTGGATTCTTCTCTTTTCCTGGCTGAACAGCCCCAATTTCTTCAGCCTGTCTTCATAGGAGAGGTGCTCCAGACCTCTGAGCTCTCTTCTGGAGTTACTCTAACAGGTCCTTGAGTTTCTTATACTGGGAAACCCAAAGTAAAATGCAGTACTTCAGGTGAGGTCTCACAAGAGTGGAGTAGAGGGAGAAAGTCACCTCCCTTGACCTGCTGACCTCACTTCTTTTGATGTACCCCAGAATATTATTGGCTTTCTGGGCTGCAAGGGCATATTGCCTTCTCAAGCACATCCACATGTACCAAGTCCTTCTCAGAAGGGCTGTTCTCAATCCATTCATCATCCTGTCTGTACTGATATTGACGATTGCCCCAAGCAAGGTGCAGAACCATTCACTTATGAGGCCATGTTGAGCCTCATGAGGTTTGAATGGGCCAATTTCTTAAGCCTGCCAAGATTCCTCTGGATGGCATCCCTTCCCTCTACTGTACGAACTGCACCACTCAGCTCAGTGTCATCTGGGTCCTAGCTTTAGCTCTGATCTGTGATGCAAGCTTCTGTAGGTCTTCTATTTTCTCTGTGCCTCTGGCCTCTTGTTATTTCTTTTCCTCCCATTTTTCAAGCTGGGGTAAACCTCAGACTTGCATTTTATACCTGCAAACTGTCTATGACTCCGGAGTATCAACAGTTATGAGAAGGCTCTAAACAATAATAGAAGACTAGCAAACAGGTGCACTGTAGTCGTGTGAATATAGTTGCCACAGTATCAGAATCATAAAAATTATTCCTGCACGTGTAGCCTGGCTGAAAGAAAGCTTTCCTTCACTGGAAGAAAATAAGCGTTTTAGCAAGTTTTTACACTTTCAACAGTGCAAAGGTACTTGCAAAGGTACTGCCTTCATTTTACATCTGTGCAAGGAGAAAGAGCAACAGGATGTGGTGACAAATATAAAAGGCACTTGCAAGCCCACAACATAAGGGGCCATGGAGCCCTAAGTACCTAATCCCACTCCAGATCAAATCCATCTCATGTTCAGTGCTCCCTTGATAATCACTGCATATCATCCTCCAGTCACCAGTGTGATAAACCCAGAACGTAACTCATGGAGTATCAGCTTCTCCCATCTGGAGAACTTTAGGGAAGCTCTCTTACACCTAGACTCACATAATCAATGCCAACATAAACACTATCAAATAAAGCTAAACTTTAAAATTTAACAACAGCAACAGCTCAAAATGCTACTCATGGTCTCACAGGACCTTACAGTATTTAGAAATAAAAGTTCTGACTAGCCCCTCCAATATCGGGCACACAACAGAACACAATTTGACACTAGAAACTGTGGCAGCACCTGCTGTTCAGGACTACTCAAGCATGTTATAAAACTGGCTGTTTCTCACAAGCTGTCTGACCTCATGCCAAAAATGTATTTTAACTAATAGGTAAAATATTAACCGGTAAGGGTCGCAGGGGAGAACACAGAGAAAGAACATTATTTTATGTCTGTTGTACCGCATGATTTCTACTCTAGTTGCATTGTGTCCTTGTTTTACAGCACAAACATTCATTATACACTCATCAAATTCTGTTCAGCCATATCTTGGGATTATCCTGAAATCTGTATTGTTTTGAATAGTTCAGCCCCTGCTGAGTTGAATGAATTTGATAAATTCATGGTATAAATCTAGAAAAATAACTATTGCAGGCTTACTTTTTTTTTTTTTTTTTGGTCTCTCTTTCCTAACTGATGCCACACAGTACTTTTTCTTGGCTCTTTCAACTATGCCACTAGTGTTATCTCAGGTATATTGCTACAGTCAGTCAATGATGATACACCCCTGTAGCTCAAAAGAAAAGCAGAGAAAAATATTCTTCAGGTGTTTTCCTTGAAAACGTCATAAACTACAATATATTTAATGAACTCTATCAGTTCCACTAAGAAACAATAGAGACATTTCTGAGGTAAAAACCAGCTGCTGTGGATTATTCTTCAAATCTTACCATTTCCAACTTTCCGTTAGGCTTTCTGGTGCCCTTTTCTTCTGAAAACTTGTGTCTTCAGTTACAATGCAGATATACAACAAACACAAATCTCCACCAGTCATCCATCAGTTCCTTACTGTAGCTGTAAACTAAAACTCTTTGAAAGCTGGAGCATTAATAGGGAAAATCTTTATGTGGTTGCTTAACTACTGTGACGGCAGCAAGATCTTAGAATGGTCATACTAACATAAGCAGTAATGCATACTTTATTGGTATGATTTATTCCAGTTGTAGACCTACTTTTGCAGTATGCTAAAAGGAACTGGGGTTGTTCAGCCTGGAGAAGAGAAGGCTCTGGGGAGACTTTGTAACAACTTTCCAATACCTAATGGGGACCTACAGAAAAGCTGGGGGGGTACTCTTTGTCAGGGAAGGTAGTGATAGGAAAATGGGGAGTGGTTTTAAAATAAGAGAGGGTAGATTTAGATTAGACGTTAGGAAGAAATTCTTTACTATGAAGGTGATGAGGTACTGGAACAGGTGACCTAGAGACATTGTGGATGCAACATCCCTGGAAGTGTTTAAGACCTGGTCTAGTGGGAGGTGTCCCTGCCCATGGCAGTGGGGTTGGAGTTAAATGATCTTTAAGGTCCCTTCCAACCTAAATCATTCTATGACACTATGATTCTAATATAACTGCATCTTCTCACTCTTCTTGGTACAGTAGCTCAGGTCATAAATTGTACCTGAATCTACCCTTGATCAACACAGTTATATTGACATAGTTTATGATATAGCCCTGGTCCTTAGTTTCTGGTCCACACTTCTATCTGCTGAGAAGATCAGTATGATTCCCAAACAAAATGAAGATGATTAACCAGTTCCCAGCAGGACAACAAAAATAAATAAAAAGAAAACCATCAGAAGATGAATTCAGTCTACCATGATAATGTCGCTGGTATAATCCCAGTTGTATTGGAGATCTGAACTTCACTTTCAGTGTGTATGTACAATTAGTGTAATATTTGTTAGTTTTCTTTACCGCTGGTTTATCTTAACCCAATGCTAATAAATAAAAACAGGCTCTTGTGTTGTAAACAAAGTTAGAATAAATCAAATGAGATTTAAATATGTATATATATATATAAATTCATTTAATATATATTTCAGAGAGAAATACCAAATAAAATACTGAGTTATAACCACTTGAGCAAATTTAAACAGATTCCCTAGGAATTCCCTTAGTTGTTACAGGGATGGTAACGTATAGGGGTGTTTTGAGACATTTTATTTAAAGACCTTGATTTCAGCTCTCACTTGAACTCCTCAGGAAATTTTTATTGGTCTCAATGTTGTTGCAATAATAAACATTCTTATCCATTGCTTTCTGTGTGTACAATACACATCTTTGAACAGCTCTTTAAAGCGAGATTGATAGGTCAAGATACATCTCCCATGTTATTACATAAATGGGCCACAATGCCATCTCAAACAATTCTTTATTGACTGTCATTATAACGGGACACCCTTTAACCCAGTTCAGCTTAGCAAATCCTTCTTCATGGAAGGAAGGACAACACAACAGAAAATACACGTCCTTCTAACTTGAGAAAAGGTTGTCATTAGCCCAACTTGTAGATAGGATTTGAGCAGGAATAATAAAACATAAGAAGTCAATGTAGTTAACAGCACAGTATGCAGGAAGCAAGAGTATCTTAGTGTACTCAGATTACTTAAGATGAATCAATGTGCACTGCTTTGGCTCTGAACTTCAAAATTTCAGGTATGCTTTTTCTACTTCACAAACACAAACATGCTCAAAATATATTATTTGGATCAAACATATTCATCTTACATCTGTGGAAAGACATACATTTTACTAGGTACAATCTTACTAACAGTAGAATTGCAGCCAAGAACCTTATTCAGAACCTGACATGATAATGCAAAGGAGCAGTAAAATTACAGACAATAGCTATAACAATTTTGCAAAGTGCTGGTGAAACCCTACAGTAAACAAATGAACACACAGCAACAAAAAGAAGATGATAATATGTTGCTCATTCATTATGACAAGCTTTACTATGTTTCTAAGAATGTCACCTGTGACATGCCACTGTTGAATTTCAATTTGCAGTAATAATCTAAACAGGAACAATAATCTTTGTTCATTTCACTGCATAAAGTGCTTCACAAAAATATCCTATTCCAATGAACTGCATAAATATCATTAATCTCTAATTTATAAACAGAGTTATGTAAATAGGAAAGTTAAGAAACCTGATGAAAACCATAGGAAAATCTGCTGCCAGAGCTAGTTTAAGAATGTAACCACGTGGTATGAGTTTATCTCTGTGGCTGCTGCTGGAGTCAGTGGAAAAAATAATCTTTAAAAATCCCACCCCAGAGTTCATGGCTCACAAGCCCCTACACTCAACCCGCTACAAAACACTTCAAAACTTCTGGCTGGCACCATGATTAAACAAATATATATATATATATATATATATATGTATATATATATATATATATATATAAAATAATAGTAAATAAATAATAAAATAAAATAATAAAACAAAACAAATACATTTAAAAAAATGTGCCAGAGAACATTAAAACACTGTAGGGCTATGGAATTCTACATTTCTTTCATGTTGATAGTGTATAACCAAAACTACAAGGTATTAAGGAATCTGTTAGCTTATCTGGTTGATCATCTTGCCAACAAAGGGCAAGGAACAGCTATGAATAACAATTATATGCAGACATGTATCCAGGGTCTCTTTTTAAATGACTGGATTGACAGAACATTTACACTCCTAATCCACAGTCTGATAAACATCTGTCGTAGGAAAATATACTAAGGTACAATGAGAAGGCAAGACAGGTTGCAATGAAAAAAATACATTTCAGACACAAGGAACCCCCACTTCCTTTGTTAGCTTTTTTAAAATGTTGAAGTGATAATGCTGAGAAGGAAGACTATTTTATTTTTCTAGGTCATGAAGTCACCACTTGTTAGTTCCTTCAAAGGGAAACAATTCCTGCCTGTGACATAAGCATAAACTGCCATATATAGTGAAATGGTGTATGAAGCATGAACTTGGATTTCAGGTACTATAAATGGTAACACATTATACCAACCAATTTGTACTAATTTTAGGCCAAAGCTTGTAGTTCTTAGCCAGGCAAAATACAATCAAACTTAGGTAACACTTAAGTAAAGGGTAAAATTACCAAGTCCTATAGCCTTACTTTCTTTCCCCCTTGAAAAATCAAGGCAAACTGACTATTTTTTTCATTTTCTGCATGCCATCAAGAGGTGTGGGGAAAAAAGGGATGGAGACAAGAAGAGAACTGGAAAAGGTAGAGTCTAAATTTCAAAGAATTATACTTAGCCTTTCTCTATAACCTCTCAGTACACAAAATCCACATGGTCAGGGGATAAGGGGTGAGGGGGTAGCTGAAGCTGCTGGGAGATTTCAGGAGACTCAAGGGGTCACTAGATTTCTTATGAAATTCATTCCTTACTCACTGCAGTGATGAGACTGGGGTCCCACAGGTCCTGGTTCAATGGGATCAAGCACTCAGAGTGCTCTTTCCCAGCCAAAGCCAAACTTCCCTGCATGTGCTGGGCAGAAGAATGGGTTTAAAGACTACACATCAATGCTAAGAAAAAGCAAAAGCCATGTTATCAGTCTGCCACTGACATTCTATTGATCTTCAGTATTAAGATCAAACTGAGAACTTTCTTTCAAAATGGTTTCAAGGAGGAGGGTATTTTTACATGTTTTCTGGGCATAAAATAACTAATCAAGCAGAAAATGTATTTAGTAGTTTATAAAAGAGTAAGTTTCACAATAAGACATAAGAGCAGTGATTTATTAAGCAATATTATTCTCATGATTTTACTGCAATATTATTCTTACATTGTCAGGCAATCTGCAGAAATTTGTTCTGCTTCAGGCAATCCTTACCCTTGCTACACAACTGTTGTTATGTACATTTTTCTCATTATAAGTACTTTGATCTCTCAGCAAATGTTCAGCATCTTATAAACTGTAACATAAAACCCACATAGAGGAAATCAATGAATAAAAACATTGTAACAATCACTACTGTGGTTCTCAGATAACCCTAAAATATACAATGGAAAAATAAGGGGAGAGGGGAGAAAAATGCTTTGATTGTCAGCAGACTCTGAAAATCTTTTAAGCATCAGTTTATTTTCTCCTTCAATGAAGACCTTTGGAGATTTGTTTTTCACAGTCATCAGAAGCCAAGTTCAAGTAAAATACCTCCCTCTTGATAAAAAGCACCCTTTATAATTCAGAATGGTTCTTCCAAAGAGCACTAACCACAATCCACTTCAATGAGAACATACCTAGCCAGGCACAGGTCTGAATGCATAAAGCCTTTACTTCTGTGTCTTTAATGTTATACTCTGCACACAGTTATCAGTTTGAAATACACTGTTTAGAGAGATTTATTGTTAGCTGTAGGTCAGATTTTCTATTGGTAGAGTGGATGTGTCTTATAGATAAGAGACACATGGAGTGGTCAAGGCATGGATGTATGAGATCCCTCAAATAATTAGAAAGCAGCTCTGCAATTCAGTCATTCTTGCATTTTATTTTTTTATTTTTCTCTTTGAGGGAAGGGAGGGGAAGGGGCATTATTTCCCTTGGCAACATACGAACATCCTATTGGCAGGAATCTCAGAATTAAAGCTCTTTTCCAAAAAGTAAAACTTGTTCGGAGGTGGCAATCAACTGTTTTTCATGTAAAAAAGCTTTGACTATGGAAAAGACCAGATCTCCCCATACTTGTAGACTAGTACTGTCTGGGCTTGCCAGAGACATTGCTGCACTTTTCTTTTATAGGGATATATTTTCCCTTTCCCTCCCCTAGCTTCCTGAACTTTTGCCCCCTGTTGATGCCTCTCATCATTGCACCCTCAGAAGGTAAATCACAGCTCTGTGCTTCACACAAAGATTTTCTATGCAATGAGTTTCCAGAAAGGCCTATTAGCATTGTGAAAAGGAGCCTGAAAAACATGGCAAAGGAGAAACTGCTGGCAAAGAGAAAGCAATCAAAAATCTGTATCTTAAAAGGGAAGGATAAATAACCTTTCAAAAGAAGGATTGGCATAAGTTTTATCATTTCACCTATAATGCTTTGCAGCTTGAGACAGACTGCTGACATAGACTGGCAAACACAGAAAATAATCTAACAGGCATGAAAAGAAATAAAAGCACTTCCATCAGAATTTATAATGTTCACAAGCAACTTCTCCAGCTTTATAAACTGCTGTTCACGCGGGCAGTATGGTGAATTACTTTGTTTCAAGAAGTAGCTGTGCTGTCACAGTCCCACTCAAAGGTGCAAATCCAATGTTTACCACCAAATGTCCTGGGCTGAACTACCTCTTCAGAGGTGTTTGGAAAGATCATTTTGGCTGAGAACCAGCTCTGTGACTCTGTTTGGAACATGTGTCACTCTAACTATTTCTTTGTGCACTTCTATCATTACAGAGGGTAAAAGAGCAAAAGAAATCTCACCACACAAAATTTGGTCCCTAAACACCAACCTTAATAAGATCAACACATTAGTTATGTTAACATAGAAAAAAAACGTACCAGCTTACTACGTTCTCAAATGTGCTGACTTTCTCATAGAAAGGCTAAGATTGCCATATTTACTTCTTTTCTTAATTGATTGGATTTATGAACCTTACTACGAATATTTCTAATAGGTAGAGTCTTATACACTTCACTGAGGATGAAGAGATTAGTTCCAAGGGCAAGTACCCAGCAAAAGATGGTAAGTCACTATTTGCGGAATATTACCCAGCCACTGTGATTTGAAAATGCTCAGTATATAATGATATTGTAACATATTCATTTAATAAATATTTTGTTTTTCACACTAGAATTGGTGTAATTCCACTCCATAAATGGAATGCAAACCTATTCTTCCATGAACTGGAGAATAGTATAGCAAGAGAGGCATGAAAGTAATATTAACAGGTTGTCAAAAAAATTCTGCATACAATGCCGCCTATACTCACTGCGGTCTTCCTTCAGTCCAGAATCCACACTAATTATCATAATCCTCTTACTATACTTGCCATTGGTGTTATCTTCATTCTTTAACCTCTCAAAAGGGCTGTAGTCACTCTTTGTGAGATCTGTTTTGGGGTTGGTTTATTTGCTAAACTGCTGAAAATACACCTGG